>NW_026652288.1:89265402-89514522 GCF_009828535.3 Hylobates moloch | reverse complement strand
TACTATATATATAGCTATATATATAGATAGATGGGAGTTTATTAAGTATTAACTCACACTAACTACATATATATAGATGGGAGTTTACTAAGTATTAACTCACACAATCAAAAGGTTTCACAATAGGCCATCTGGAAGCTGAGGAGCAAGGAGAGCCAGTCCGAGTCCCAAAGCAAAAGAACTTGGAGTCCGATGTTCAAGGACAGGAAGCATCCAGCACGGGAGAAAGATGTAGGCTAGGGGCTAAGCCAGTATAGTCTTTTCACATTTTTCTGCCTGCTTATATTCTAGCCACGCTGGCAGCTGATTAGATGATGCCCACCCAGATAAAGAGTGGATCTGCCTTTCCCAGCCCACTGACTCACATGTTAATCTCCTTTGGCAACACCTTCACAGACACACCCAGGATCAATACTTTGCATCCTTCAATCAAATCAAGTTGACACTCAGTATTAACCATCACATTTATGTACATGGTTTTTCCAGCCAGTGGATGATGACCCCCTTCACTTGCCCAGCCCCTCTGGCCCTATTCAGGGGTGTCAAGTGTGCCCTAAATACTTTACTCTGGGATAAGGGGTGTCTGAGGGGTTGAGGGACAAAAGATAGCCCAGGAGGAGGAGCTGGATAAAAATGGAGGGGTAACAAAGAGGCCATGGAAAAATAATTTGGAGCACTTCACTAGAAGATATGAGTGAGTGGATTCCCACAACCAGAAGACATCACACACTCGAAGCTGGCAAAGGTTAATCTGAAGGTCAGAATTCACATTCATTAACTTTTAATGTGTAACAATCTTCCAAAATCGTAGCAGCTTAAACCTCAAACATTTGTTATTTCCCATTTATCTTTGGGATGGCTGGGTGATTCTTCTGGTCTGGAATGGCTCGGCTTGTGATAGCTTTCCTTGCGTGGCAGTTGGCAAGCTGGACAACAGCAAACTGATCTAAAAACCTGAATGTCCACCATTAGAGATAAACTATGTAACACTACACAGACATTGAAAGTGACATTGTGGAACTACACATATTTACAGGAAGAAGGCTCATAATATATTAAATTTTAAAAACAATTATAAAATTATATATAGTCAGCCCTTGGTATCCATAGGTTCTGCATCTGTAGACTTAAGCAACTGCAGGTTGACAATATTTGAAAAAAACAAGTGTGTGCATTGAACATGTACAGACTTATTTTCCTGTGTTTCTGTATTATTTACGGAATAATGACTATTATTAGATATAAGTAATCTAGAGATGATTTAAAGTATATGGGAGAGCCGGGTGTGGTGGCTCATGCCTGTAATCTCAGCACTTTGGGAGGTCGAGGTGGGCAGATCACTTGAGCTCAGGAGTTAGAGACTAGCCTAGTGAACATGGTGAAACACCATCTCTACTGAAAATACAAAAAAAATTAGCTGGATGTGGTGGTGTGTGCCTGTAATCCCAGCTACTCAGGAGGCTGAGGCAGGAGAATCACTTGAACATGGGAGGTGGAGGCTGCAGTGAGCTGAGATCGTGCCACTGCCCTCCAACCTGGGTGACAGAGTGAGACCCCATCTCAAAAAATAAAAATAAAATAAAATAAATAAAGTATAGAGGAGGTTGTGCATAGGTTATATGCAAATACTACAGCATTTTGTATAAAGTACTTGGGCATCCTCAGATTTTGGTATCTATGAGGAGTCCTGGAACCAATTTTCCGTGGATACCAAGGGACAATTGTACACACTATGATCCCTTTTTAAGAAAATCACTTCTGTATCTATCAAAAACTCAATAAAAAAATGGGCAAAGGATATGAGTAGGCATTATGTCAAAGAACTTGTGCAAATTGGTGAAAAACTTATGAATTACATCCTCAAATTGCCTAGTAATCAGAGAAATGGAAATTAAAGAAACAAATAATTATATAAACTCTGGAAGAGCATACAGCAAAATGTGAACAGTGAGCTCTTGCTGGTGGTTATATTAATTTTTCTTTCTTTTTCTTATCTATATTTTCTATAGTGAACATGTTACTCTTGTAATAACAGGGGAGAAGTTGTTTTTTTAAGTGTTATCCACACCCAGTAAATATGATTATACAATCTTTTAACTAAATCTTATTTTCATCACCTAAAAACTAGGTTATAGACTGTGCTTTCTGCAAGGAAAAATACATACATACATACTTATATACATACATACATACATGCAAAGAACCAGGTCAAAAATCAAATACTTTATGAAGTCTTCTTCATAAGCTTCATAAGAAGCTTCTATGAGGCTGAGAAGAATATATTGCATATACTGTTACATCAGGGTATATCTGCTTTCTATGTCTCTACTCTGCATTGAGATGATTAGACTATTTGTTCTCTGCGGTCTGATTCATGCCTATGACTCACAGACCCTCACACATAAGTAGGGCTCAGGAGATAACATCAGTATTATCTCCTTCTATGTTTTAAGAACAAAAACAAATGTTTAATATGCTACTTTTATAAATAAGTGCCATGGGAATTAAATATCTAGGAACTAGGAATGAGCCTAGATTTGATTTTTTGTATCAAATAAATAAAGCTAAGAAAATTACTTTGTTATGTCCACCTATGATTTATCTTCTTGAAAAGTTAACAGAAAAGGAACATCAAGTCTTCTAAAGAGAAAAGAGAGTCAGGGAGAAAATGAATGGATGGTATAGTCTTAGAAATTCTTTAGACAGAAGAAGAGCTATGCCTGTTTATACACAGAGGGAAAGAACTGAGGGAGAGTCAGAGATGGAAAACGCAGGTGAATGAATAGCTGGTGAAGCAAAGTGGCAAAATGCATGTGAGGGCAATGAGATCTGGATCACAGGTAAAGAGCTTCATCCTGCCAGACAATGCTTTCTCCTAACAAATAGACAAAAAGAAAGAACGAGAGGGTAAAGACCCAGAGATGAGTAGAGGGGGAAAAAAGGATGCTGAGACCTTGGGCAGCTCAGGAAAGCAGCCAGGTCATCCTGAAGAAGAAAGAGCTCTGGTTGGCAAAAGGGGTCAGTCTTTGTAGCAGTGATGGTAAGAAATTGCCAGCAGCTGTGAGGATCCAGCTATTATAAAAAAGCATGAGTCTGCAGTGGATATAGTCACCTTGGCCTTGCAACCTTGCTTGTAAAACCTGATGAGGTGGAGTGACAGTGCATCCAGGATGCAATAAGCACATAGTTGAAATGATCTGTGGCCTGCCCCAGTGCTATACAATCAACAGATACCAGAGGTCAAATGGGGAAGCATCCGGGAGCTCCAAGTCAGGTTAAAGACAATAAGTCGGTTTGGTGCTATCTCAGTGGAGGTGAGGAAGCAGGCTGCCAGGAGTCTCCAGAGTTTTCAGCTACACTCAAGAATACATGTTGAATGCAAGGAGTGTGGTGGTTCCTAAGTGTTAGGCATGTCCCCAGATTTTTCAGGGATCATGAGCTGCACATCCTGTGTCCATTGGGAGTATTATAGAGTTGTTTATACATGGGGATAGGAATTATATAAACAGGTTTTAATTATAGCTTCAAAGCAGACTAGCCAAGTGCGCTAATGGAAATATACCCAGCACATTTACATTTCAGTTGCCTCATCAATAAAATAAGAATAATAAGAGTACTTACCGCAGGAGTCTGTGAAAATTAAACAAAATAATGTAAGTAAAATGCTAAGCAATGTTCCTGGGACAAGGTACGCACTCAAGGAATTAATGGTACTAGCAACCAACAGTAAAGATATCAGAATGGGCTGGGGGCAGTGGTTCATGTCTGCAGCTCCAGCACTTTGGGAGGCAGTGGTGGGAGGATCACCTGAGGCCAGGAGTTCAAGACGAGCCTGGGAAACATAGTGAGACCTTATCTCTACAAAATATTTTTTTAAAAAATAGCTTGGTATGGTGCTGTGCACTTGTAGTCTCAGCTAGTTGGGAGGCTGAGGCAGAAAGATCACGTGAACCTGGGAGGTTGAGGCTACAGTGAATCTTGATCATGTCACTGCACTCTAGCCTGGGCAACAGAGCAAGACTCTATCACTGAAAGAAAAAAAAAGATATCAGAATGACATACCATGAGGAGAAATAGAAACTAATGAAAGGAATTTCGTGTTACTTTAAAATATGGGGGAAATATGTAAGAAAGACATGGGCCAAGATCTTTTCTCTAGTGCAAATGATTAAAGTACCTATGTGAAATTTCTAAATATGACCAAAGAAATATGCTTTTATAAGCATAGATGCATAGAATAGTGGGACTGGAAGACACTAGAAATAATCTCATCTGATCCATTCATCTTACACATGAGGAAATGAAGGTTTAAATGTATTAAGTAACTGGCACAAGATCCAATGGTACTGACTGGCCATGGCAGCACTGAAATAAAGATGTACTGACTTTTATCAACTAAGCACTATCATCTGTACCTATATGTAATTTTCAGCTCAACTATGTAATATTTAATGCTATAATTTAATAAGTGCCTTCCATGTGAATGTTGAGAAATATGTGGTAAGGAGTTTATCAGAAACTGGCAAAACCTAAATGTGATTTTATGCTATAAAATAACATATTCTTAACTTCAGGGCACCTCTATATTGATACACAAATCACACTTTTATCATTTGAATTGATATATGCTGTGGAAACAGCCAAACTTGATTTTTTATGTAATTCTTTTAGGTGACTACTCTTTTGATAAACAATATTCATGGAATAATTGTGTCAAAGTTGATTGAATAAGCCACTAGTCTCTATCAATCATTTTCATAATCTAAGTGCATAAGGCCAAGTTTATGGGAAATAAAAATTGCTTTATATCATTACAAATACTAGATATAAATATGTCAATTATGTCATTAAGGAAAATAATACTTTTAGGCATCTCACAGCTAGTAGGGTAGGAATATAATGTATAAATGGATAAATTTCATATACTAGTTATCTGACGTTTCTGTTTTTATTTTTCTACTAAAAATAAAAGAGGAAATCCCATATCTATTAAATATGTCATGAGAGGTTTTTAAGTAGAAGGTTGAATATATAAACTAAGCATGGTGAACATTTCTGAAAAAGTTATACCTAAATATAGGAATCTGTTCAGAACAGTCAATGATTAGTAGAGATAGTCTCATTTTAAAGTATTATCATGCTCTCCTAGATCGTGGTGATACTTCTTAATTCTATGAAGCATCTAAACTTTCCTAGATATGCTGAAGAATACATATAAGATGCCAGATGATGGTCCCTGTCTGCCTATAGTGGTAGAACCAGACAACTTAGCTCTTCCATGGTCTCAGAATTATCCCTACCACTGATTTCTGTTTCCTTGAAGGCCTATGCAAGATATTGGTAATGAAGTCAGTCAATTCCAAGACCAATGCTAGAATCAGCATTCCAAGTCCATCCCCCATTCTTTGTGAGACAATATGTATACTTGCATTTTGAAGTTTTATCTTAATAATGGCATTTTACTGATTTTTCAGAAACTAATCTCCAAAAATAGCACTTGAATATATATCCAAGTTTATTTCTTTACAATCCCCAACTTGCCAAAACCTGGCAATTCCATTCTTTGTGCCGCTACCTTCTTTCAGGGTTGTTATCTATAATTTACCTCCTAACTACATTTGTGTCTCCATAAATGTATCTTCAGTGAATTCTACATCTTGTTGTCTGCTTAGTTTTTCTAAAGCAGGTGTTTACATACACACTTATAGACAACTGAGCACCAGCAAGTTCCTTCTTGAGAAACATATTTACACATCCAATTTCAACTACTTTTATTTGTTGCATTAGAATGGAGACTTGGGTTTGTTGCCACCATTTCAGTTGGTTATTATGAAATATTAAGTTTAACAGATGTGGGGGAAGTGTACGTAACAGCTGGTAGAAGACACTAAACCCTCCTGAGCATTTGGGTTAATGGTATATTTTTTATCAGGGTTAGCTTCTTGCTTTAATTAACAATGGACCTCTTCTTTATTTTTTATTTTATTTATTTATTTATTTATTTATTTTTTGAGGCAGAGTTTCACTCTGTCACCCAGGCTGGAGTGCAGTGGCATGATCTCAGTTAACCGCAACCTCTGCCTCCTCGGTTCAAGCGATTCTCCTGCCTCAGCCTCCTGAGTAGCTGGGATTACAGGCGCCTATGACCACACCCGGTTAATTTTTTTGTATTTTTAGTAGAGATGGGGTTTTATCATGTTGGCCAGGCTGGTCACAAACTCCTGACCTCAGATGATCCACCCACCTTGTCCTCCTAAAGTGCTGGGATTACAGGCGTGAGCCGCCATGCCCAGCCCTCCTTCTTAATCACTACAAAATTACTAATGAACTGACTTCCCAATAGCTAAAAAATGAAATCATAGGATTAACAATGTGAAAGATCGTCTGGTCTTCAGGTACCTCAAAGGTACAAGCCTTTGAATATGGGAAAAACTGAGCTCAAAAGAGTTGAAATGGCAAGCCCTATAAGAAAAAAGTGATCAAAACAAGGCTAGAACCCAGATTTGACACAGACCAAAGTTCTTCTCTACCCACTTTCCAAATCCACCATCTGCAGTCATTCTTTTTCTGTATCCTTAATATTTTGCATCATCCCTGAAATACACTATAAAAAATCCAGTCTGTGTTAAAAGAAGATTTAGCAAAGAGGTGGATTTCAAAAGGGTTGGCAGTGAAGGTTCACTGCTGGGGTTCTGCTCCAGTTACTTAGCAGCACCTGAGTTTGGTTCAGTTGGCTTTTTGTAAGGTTGGGGGTAGGAGGATTGGTCCGGCCAGAACTAGAACTCTTCATGTTGCTTGATTTTAAGTTCACAAGAAAGTGAACCATCAAGGGAATGTTCTGATGTATCCATGAACTGCAGCTAAGCCATTCAGTGTCTGCTTAAAATAAAGCTCTTCTGGGTTTTCTTAATACAGAATTCTAAGAGTTGACACAGCAAGATTGCTTCTCACCAGGTTCTATTTTTAAATCCCAGAACCCCCAAAACTTCAATATTGAGTTTCTGAGCCATCTTTGGTGTGTTTTTCTAACTTGCTAGAAAGATTGTTTAGTGTTTACACATTATTAATTCAACCTGTTAAATGGGGAGAGGGAGAGAGGGAGGGAGGAAGGAAGGAAGGAAAGGAAGGAAGGGAGGAAGGAAGGAAGGAAGGAAAGGAAGGAAGGAAGGAAGGGAGGGAGGGAGGGAGGGAGGGAAGCAGGGAAATGAAGGGAGGGAGGGAGGAAAAGATACCAGCTAGTAATATTTAATGAGTGCTATTAAATATGTCAAGCAGTGTTCTAAGCAGTTTACATGTATTAATTATTATTTTTTCCTTAACAACTCAAGGAGCTGGGTTTTGTTATTATTTCCAAATGAGAAAACTTAGGCACAGAAAGGTAAACAATTTGCTCAAAGCCATACAACTGGTACATAGGAGAGCTGGCTTTGAACCAAGCAACATGAACTCAGAGACTGAGCTCTTACTTATTCCATTATATGTCTCGAGTTCTTGAGTTGAAAGTTTGTCTAAAAAAGTAATAAAGAGCTGTTGACCTTCTGTTTTTTTTATTTAATGAAATGTGTATTTTTGCATTATGTTGTTCGAACTTTCAATGAAATGGAAATACGCTGGGAGCAGGGGGCTGAGCTGAAAAGAATCTAACCTTTAGTGTCAGAAAATCTTAAGTTCCAATTTTGCTTTGCCATTTATAGGTTGTGTGACCTTTCAAATGATCCTGAAAAAAAATTACTAAATGTTGGCTGGGCGCGGTGGCTCACGCCTGTAATCCCAGCACTTTGGGAGGCCGAGACGGGCAGATCACGAGGTCAGGAGATGGAGACCATCCTGGCTAACACGGTGAAACCCCATCTCTACTAAAAATACAAAAAATTAGCTGGGCGTGGGGGCGGGCACCTGTAGTCCCAGCTACTGGGGAGGCTGAGGCAGGAGAATGGCATGAACCCGGGAGGCAGAGCTTGCAGTGAGCTGAGATTCCACCACTGCACTCCAGCCTGGGTGACAGAGCAAGACTCTGTCTCAAAAAAAAAAAAAAAAAAAAAAAAATTACTAAATGTTTAGGACTTTCCATTTCCTCATTTGGAAACCAAGGGAAATACAAACAAACTCAAGGAATTATTCTAAGAATTAAATGTGATAAAATATGCAAATTTTTCATCCTAGCACATAGCAAAACATCCTCACCAAGGTGAATTTACTATAACAAACCACAATGTTTAGTGGATCATTCTCATTTTATTATTATTGCATAAACATAAAGTTATATACATATATATTTTTTAAATCACATGAGATTGTTCCTATCAATGTTAGTTATTATTATCATTATTATCTTATTAGGTATCAATATGTACATATACTATGTTGGGATCAGTGTGCAAAGAGAGCCAGATCAATACCGTTAATATTCCTCCGCTAACCAACTACTTCCTGCAGAAACATCCACATCCAACCACGTCTTACCAGTATAGCCCCTGAATGCCAAGCAGTTGAAGGGCTCTGCACGGGCCACCAGGAAGCCTCACTCACTGCTTTCACACTGTGAACCCCTTTAGCCCTGGTGCGGCCTCCACAAGAGTGGACTGGAAGCCTGGGTCAGAAGCAGTTTCCTCGTGTGCAACCAAAATAGGACTGAGGGGAGGCAGAAAGGCCCCCAGAGAGGTATTAATCAAGATCCATCTGGACCATTCAAATGGCACATTATTCTGAAGGTACTGGGCAGAGAGAGGCTTCAGGTGTGAAGCCAACAGGACCCAAACTAGGAAAATAAGGGGAAAAGGGGGTTTTAAGCTAAGGTGGGCTGGCTTTGCCTGGATTCTCAGGGGTTTTTATATGGCTCCAGCAACCTCAGATCAGGACAAGGAAGAAGTGATTAAAGGTGGTGATATCCAGCAGCTACTCAAAGCTGGTTTGAACCAGTCCTGGCAAGCAGAAGAGTGACCTTTTGACCTATCTGGTCACCCCTAAATTTGAACACAGAGCTGAGGTGTAGATCAACAGCATATATAGAATGAGCTTTGGCTTCCAGCCTGGAAAAGGCTGCATTTTGGTTATTGTTCAGACCTGGAATTGTTCTGAAGCTTTTGCATATGCCATTCTTCTATTTCTGTCTTAGTGACTGAGATGACCTTTCATGCTTGAATTGGATGAATCCAAAGCTACCCTGGCCATGTACAGAGTTATGTTGTTATGCTAATCATGAAAAACAATAATAACAGAGACTATTATGTATTAGGCACTATTCTAGAGGCCTTGGAGTATATTATTTCCTGTAATTCTTGTAAGAGGAAATGGCCAAGGAGAAAAGAAGTCAGGAGCTGTGCCGAAATCCAAAAGGTGTCTCAATACTCAGCCCTTGCTTTGATTGTACAAGAGCAGAAGTGCATAGTCTACATTGATAATAACCAAAAAGCTATTTTTTTCCATCCAAAGGTAAAAAAAGAGCACAGGAACACAAGGTTAGCAGACCTGCATTTGATTTTGTGTTCAAGCACTTTCTAGATAGACAAAGCACTTTTCTTCTCTTAAAATTCATTTCCTCAGTATAAATGGGGAGAAAAATACCTACCTTCCTGGAATCGCCTATGAAAACTAAAGGATATAACTCAAATATAAGTATTTGTAAGCACTAAAGCTAGTATCATTAAATACAATTCAGATATATACAGATATATACAGATATTCAGATATATACAGAGAGCTATTTATCATAAGGCTAATGAGATAATTTTTGACATAGTCTATTAGGGAATTTTCCATGAAAATCTAAAAAAGACAAATTGACTTTATAATTATTAGAGAAAGGAAAAAGAAAAATTAATTTTCCAAAGGCAAATTGTTCTACCAACTCAGAAAAAATTTACATTATTTCTAGAATAGCAGTGGCTCAAACATTTGTCTCCGTGCCTCTATATCCTTCTGAAAATTATTGAATACCCCAAAGATCTTTTGTTTATATGGATTATATCTGTTCATGCTTACTGGATTAGAAAATAATTAAGAAAAGTTTTAACTATTTATTTATACAATCATTGAAAAATAGCAGTAACCAACTCATTACATGTATACACACATACACAATTTTTTTAAAAAGTTCATTTCCAAAAAAAAAATTTTCAGTGAGATCTATGACATTGTTTTATATTTTTGCAAATCTCTTTAATAAAAGAGCTTAATAGAAGAAAATTAGACTCTCATATCTGCTTCTGCATTTAATCTTTTGCAGTAGATTTTTCCATTGAAATATAGGTATAAAAAAATCTTTACACAAATATACAGTTGACAAAGGAAATCGTATTTTAAAAGCCTTTTTAAATAACTGTGGATATTCTTTCATACTACACCAAAACTTGAGAAGTGTAATTTCTTGAGGTTTAGTAGCACTGTGAAATCTGAAGCCATATTAATAAATTTTTTGGTACACTTTTTATGTTAACATCCACTGGTCTCCCTTACACTTTGAATGGATCTTTAACTCATGTATGATTTTGGTAACATTCTAGTGTTGGTCATTTGAAAAATATTGGTTCACGGAGATTGGTTCATTGGTTCATATCTTCCAATGTTGCCATACTTCATTATATGATATCAAAAAACACTTCATTCATGTCACTACTGACCTCATCAGAAACGTCTTTAACTATTGAGAAGCTATTGAGCTCACAGTGGCTGATTCAAGTTTCTATATCTCTAATTTTCATTCATCTATTTAATTTTGGCAACAAACATTATTGGTTGTTTTCTTTGAAATTAATGACTGTTTTCATTAATTTTCAGGAAAAAAGAAAAAAAGCCAGGGTCCCAAGTTTGAGTAGTCATAACTTGTCATACTTTTAAGTAAAAATGGTGGGTTTTTTTTTAAGTGGCTACTTTATTTCCCAACTAGTATTGTTTGGTGCCACTATCTTGATTCATGCCAAGGTGCTAACAAGATTGCTTTTATACCACCAATGCAAATTTCAACACAATGAAAATGACAAATAATTTCTTAGTACTATTAAGAAAATAGTTTTCACTTAACAGTTCCCTTCAAAGTTTCTGAAGAACCATCAAGGTTCTGCAGACAATACTTACGTGCTATTGTCTCTTAAGTGTTAAGTAGATTCTTTATTCTGATGGTTTCTAGGATTTATTGAATTTTCTTAATAAAAATTATTAATTTAAGGTAGATTTGGATGTGTAAGGTGGATATGAATATGTGTATTAATGTGAAAAGGTAGTCACAATATATTTTTTATTAAAAAGCATTTATACTATAGTCATGTTCATGTCACTAAATACATATGTATATATTATTATACTTACAAATAAATATGTATATTTCTGCATGCATACATGTATCTATGTATAAAAATAGATTAAAAGTAGTTATACAACTTTTTTATAATAGCATCAGCAAGAAACAGTAAGGGAGATTAAGAGTAGTGAAAATAATATTTTCCTTTTAGTTATAAAGCGAATGCTTTTATTCAAAAAAACTTACTAAATACCTACAATGTAATAGGTACACTTGTATACATGATTAAGATTTTTAGTGTTTTTTTAAAAAGAAAAATGATACTTTGATCATTTAAAAAGGCTTTTCTCTATTTAGGACATGGTAACATCCATGGCATTTTCGCTGTTCCTTACTAAAGCCTTGCTTCATCTCTCCTTAAAATCCCCACACTCACCTACCCAGGACAATTTTATAAGAATGCAGTTTGTAAAAGACTTTTCGTTAAACCCTGTGTCTACTTCTAAAGATGCACTTACAGTCCTTAAGTATCAGTCATTCTTCTGTCTCAGTATATTACCAATACATTTTTCACTGTGGGATATTAATCAGAGATTGCAAGAAGAGTCATCAAAGGAACCCTTACAGTGCTCTCAAGTTAATACTAGCTTCATGCTCCTCATCACTGAAATTTTTCTGGTCTGCATTGTTCAAGAAATCTTTCCCATTGTCTCTGTAAAATTTTGTGGCAACTTCCCTAAGATTTGGGATTTGATTTCTAAAGAAGAAAGATAGGAAAGATGCAAAGATTAAAAAAGTGCAGATGGAAGAAGATGGTCAGCAGTCATCTATATTCACTGGGATACTGTGATCTTGTAGATATAAGTCCATTCTGTAACTCTGAGGTGTGCTTACATGTAATTGAACATACTTCAATATTTTGCATGTGGCACGTTTTTATTTTTAAACATTAAGAACAAAAGTGTCTCACTAAGAAGCAAGAATCAAACTTTGAGTAAGCGGATAACATTGAGTAAGAGGATTACAGACTTTGAGTAAGAGGATAAACATTATGATCAAGTGGGCCTTACTCTACCTTACCTTGCCAATCTTTCCCCATTATAAGGTTTTGTTTTCTGATACATTAAAAACAAGTGAAATGCAAGGGAATCAACTAGTTTTTTAAACACACTTTAAATATGCCATCTCAATTCTCTTAAAAACACATTAGGTTTGATGATATCCTCAAATACATTTAAGTAAATATATTTCTTTTCAACATTTTATACTCCCTGGGCAGTTAGTTCTTAGATTTGCATAAATAGTTCCTGTTGTTGCTGTCCAAAAAAACACAATAAATCCTGCTAGATGCTCTACAGCACTGAACAATTTCACATTGTATCTTTTTAAACAGACTCCCTTTGTTTTTTTTTTTTTTTTCAAATAGCATGAAACAACAAGAACAGTTTAGATACTGTTTACAGAATGGAAAAATATGTATCCTTCATTAAGCACAAACTTTTTTTCCTGTTAGCCAAAGTTTTTTTCTCTCTTTCTCTCATTATTTGTTTCATTGAATTTTTTCGAAAATAATTTTTCGTATTACTAAGTTGAGTGCCTAGGATGTATCTGTTGTAGGCCCATACTCTGCTAATTTTATTCTTGACTACAGAAAAATATAGATGCTTTTATCACCTAGAGAAGCTGGTGTTGAAAAAGTAATCTCATGATACACAAAGTGATGAATGAAGCATGTCATTATAAAATTGGTGTGGGGTCAGCTATCTCTGTCAACCAGCATCTAAACAGGCTCCAGGCTGTCATGCACTGACCACTTCAATGGCTCTGAACTTCTCTCTTTGACTCTAGCCTTCCTTCCTCCAATCTATTCCTCACCCTTTAGCCAGAGTGGGCTTCTTACGGCACATATCTGATAATGTCACTCTCTTGCTTAAAACCCCACAATGGCTCTACATTGCTCTTAACATAAAGAACAAACACCTTAATGTGATTTTCAAGGCTTGGCCTTCCTCTCCAGCCTCGTCTGGCATCAACCCCCACAACCCTGGGCAACTCAGTTCCAGCCACCCCGTCCTCCTCATTAGCAGTAATATTTTTTATATCAAGCAAGGCATTAGTTGGTGTTTGTGACAAAGTGGTGGATATGATTTGGATTTGGCTGTGCATCCTTGAGACTCTGCTGTTTTAATTTTTTTTTTTTTTTTGAGAAGGCGTCTCACTCTGTCACCCAGACTAGAGTACAGTGGTACGATCTTGGCTCACTGCAGCCTCCGCCTCCAGGTTTCAAGCAATTCTCCTGCTTCAGCCTCCTGAGTAGCTGGGATTACGGGTGCTCGCCACCACACCCGGCTAATTTTTGTATTTTTAGTAGAGACAGGGTTTCACCATGTTGGCCAGGCTGGTCTTGAACTCCTGACGTCAGGCAATCCACTCACCTTGGCCTCCCAAAGTGCTGGGATTACAGGTGTGAGCCACTGCTCCTGGCCAACTCTGCTGTTTTAATTTCTTAACTGATAGTCACATGTCCAGTGGATGAACCACCTGTCTGTGGCCCCAGATCTTTCTTCTTCCTACATATCTTGTAGCTTAGAAGAGTATAGAATTCTTTATTCATGAAGAATATTCTTGAAGAATATGGTAGGCATGCCTACCCTCTAGAAATTGTCACCTCTTATCTATAATGTTGTTATAGTGAATATATAAGCCATTGGAGAAAAAGGATGAGCAAAAGAAGCCATAAGGAGACTGATCAAGAAATGACAAGAATTGTGATGTTAACTTAGGATGCCTGCAGTTATCAAGGCCATGGAATCTAGGGGTGAGAGTAATGAGTTATACCTCCAGGAAGTGTTTTCACTCTCAGGGACAGGAATGATTTATTTTAAGATGTCATGACTGTGTGTAGATCCATATAAAATCTAAAAAATAATAATAACCCTCAAAAGTCATTTGAGCCATAATAGCAATGCTGATTATAAGCCATTCAGTCACATACAAGTAGCTTAAAAATAAATAACTTTCTGCATGAATTTTATGGCCAAAGCACAAACTTTGGGTTGATTCTTGTCAGAAACAAAATTTCATAGGCAAATTTTTCTCAAGCATGTGTCAGAGTGTCCAAAAAAATATGCTGGTCTAGAGAAGATATAAACATCGAGGGAAAACAAAGTTAGGATACAGAATGCCTATAGAAGCAGCTGGTTTTTTCTTTCTTCTTTATTAAAGAGATCGCGTTTTAGTTTGCAAGGTCATAAAATCATGATGTCCAGATCAGTTGTTTAAAGGAAGTCAGCGGCAGGTGCGGGATGCCAGGTGTGCTGGCTGCCAGTGAGAAGGAAGAGGAGTTGCTGGAAAAGCCAATGATAAGTACACCTGTGTTTGAGATTGCCATAACAAGGTTTCATCCCCATCTAATAGGGCCAACGCATACAAAAATAAAAAATAATGTCAACGGGGATCGGCAGCAGAACATCAAGCAGTAAATGTTCACTCAAAATAGAGTATTTGTTATTTTTCTCAGACGCAGAGATACAGAATACACAATTTACCCTTTTCCTGTTGGGGATGGGAGAGATTATTGTAGGATAGAAGTGTTCCCTTGCCACTGGGATCCAAGATAATACGTCAGTTCTCTTAGACTCTGTACCATCTTCCACCAACAACCATTCCAGTCCTGTTGTGTCGGGGGTAACAGGGTTAAAACCACCAAAAAGGAGTGCTTGCTGGTTTCATCTTGTTTTGGAAATAGCACCCAGACTGCATAAGACTGCCAAGAGATTATCAGATTAAAATATATAATTTTTCAATCATCATTATCTTCAGGCTACAGAAAATAATTTTTTACATATTAGTCACTGCATCCTATGATTACATTTATAACTTCCGGGAGACAAGTCTGTACGGAATGAGACAGGAACATGCCAGCTGAAAGAAAAACAGGACTCGATTTTCTGTTTAAAAGAACATTATCTTTGTTGTTTTTTTTAATTTGAATTTGGTTTTGAGCGTGAAGGAGGATTAAAATGAATTTACTTATTGTCCTCCAAGTAATGTGGAACATTGCTGAATCTGACATAATTGAAATTTCAAGTTGAATTTTTGTTTTCTGCCTACTTGATCTCAATATGCCAGCCAAGTACTGTCCCTTAAAGCAAATGTAACCCCTCTGAGAAGTCACTTGCCACTTTCGTTGCAGGTACCAGAGGTGGTTACGTACTATATAGCCCAGAGTATAGTGAGGTTGTTTGCTATTTTTCATAGGTGCAGGAAACATTGATGATCAAAGGACATAAACTTGAGGACGTGGTAATTAATATCATCTTGAACTGCCTATCATTCCATGGATTTATCCCAGAAAGCTGAGTTGCTTGCTCACTAGCTTTTGACTGAGAGCTATAAAAATCCTAACCCTTTGATCAGAAATCTTTCCTCCTGATCCTAGTGATAGGACCTATACAACACTTAATGGTGAGAATATAGTTCACTGATTTGCTTTCCAAATAAAAGCAAAGATTTTCAGTAAAACAACTCCTAAACTTTAGTGCTCTGATCTTGGAAGCTTTTTGAAACAATAGTCTTGCTTTTCTGAGTTTTTAAAAGTAAATTAGATAAAATAAAACTTGAAGGAAAGAATGTGTAGAAATGTGATAGTGTATATACTTTAAGAATATATCAAGTGGATGAAAAATTCGGGGAAAAAGCAAGTATAATAAAAGTCAGTAGAATCTAGGTAGTTGAGTACACAGGGTCTCTCTGTAAAAATTATTTTAACTTTGCAGTGTGTTTGAAACTTTCATGATAAAACACTAGAAAAGATATATTAAAAGGCACATACCTAAAGTTGAATTGTATATTTAAGAAAATGTCACTGGACAATGATGTAAGATTGTGTAATCTTAATGGATATTTATGTTGGAACATTCTTATTTTTTGAAATCTTGGAAATTAGAAAATATTTTCAAGATGCTTCATAAACTACTTCAGGCTATTAATGTACAGACCAAAAGCCACCCTAAAGGTAGAAAAACCAGCATTAAGGGGGAACTGCCAGGCTGTAGTATTGTGATTCCCTGCCATCTTATTGTCCAACTAGTTAGTAACTGGAATACCTATTTTCCAATTAGATTTAACCTTAAAATCCAAAAAATTACTAAATGTCTGGGCTTATAGATACGGCAAAGCAGTTTAAAATGCTGCAACATACTTGTTGTCCTTATATTTCTTTTCTCACCCAACAACATACATTCAGAACTGAGTCTGATTGCCATATGTTTTGTTTGCCCATGCTTGACTCAAAACTAAAAAAGTGTACTCTGTGGCCACTCTCTTTCACCGTAACATGATCGCAGTTAGGGAGGGGGGAAAAGCCCATGAGCGTCTTTTAAAAAGACAAGACAAAAATTGTTCTTTAAAAAATGCCAGACTTAACCAGCCCCTCTGTAAATGATTCTCTGTAAAAATAATAATTTCCCTTCAGAAAATTGATCTCCCCCATACCTAAGAAAAAATTAAAAATCTGAAAATTGCACTTTTAACTGGAAAGGCAATTACTCTCCATTCAAAAGGTCTATTCAAGCTTACGTCCTTGAAAGGTGAACACTCTCAAGCTGTACTTCCAGGCCTTTTGGGAAAAATGTATCCTTTTTCCTCACTTCCTGTTTTCTCTCTTCATTGCCTCTTTGGCTCCCACAGAAATGAGTCTGTGGCTGTGTTGACACTGGATATTTTTAAGAAGAAAGGACACGGAACCAAAATATTGTCAAAGAACTGAGAAGCTTTGTATTATAAGGGAGAGTCAAGAGGAAAGGGGCATATTAAATGCAATAAACAAAGCATTCAGTTCACCATTTACCAGGCTTACCGCAAGGGTCACAAGCAAAAACTGCAACATGTATCTCTACGTTTAAACACAAAACAAAAAGCCTTCATTCCCAGGAACATCATAAAGGAAGGGTAAAGTCCTGGCCCCATCTTTTTTACTGCAAAGAAGTCTTTAAATGAGTATTTTCTGTGGCAATGTTATGGATCTCTCAATAAATCACATTTTGTTTACTTTAATTATAAAAAAATTCATTATTATTTCAAAAAGCACTCCCAAGCATAAAGAGAAAAGCATAGATCATGCACAACCTCATCTCCAAGAGAAAAAGACTTTTAGTATTTGGTATATATCCTTCAAGATTTTTTTCTTACAAATATACAGCACAAAATTGTATTAATAAATTTTAAAAGAGAACCAGTTTCTCTCCAAAGGATCGTTGCTGTTACTTTCTTGCTTCATGAATTATCCCCACTCATTCTCTGGTATCTATATTTTCACTTTTTTTTTTCTAGTTCCTTCTTCGTGAATTATAAACATGATCAATATCTTTACACAAGGGAAGGAGGAAACAGTTATACGTTTCCCAGTATTCTTTCCCTATACTTTCTATCTTTTAGCTAGCATTCTTACTCCTGCTTTCCATTTCCATTCAAGATTTCCTGGCTGGGTGCAGTGGTTCACACCTGTAATCCCAGCACTTTAGGAGGCTGAGGTGAGTGGATCACCTGACGTCAGGAGTTTGAGACCATCCTGGCCAACATGGCAAAACCCCGTCTCTACTAAAAATACAAAAATTAACCAGGCGTGGTGGCACGTGCCTGTAGTCCCAGCTACTTGGGAGGCTGAGGCAGGAGAATCGCTTGAACCCAGGAGGCGGAAGTTGTAGTGAGCCGAGATCACATCACTGCACTCCAGCCTGGGCGACAGAGTGAGACTCCTTCCCCCGACACCCCCCCTCCAAAAAAAAGAAAAGAAAGATTTCCTAAGGGAAGACAAGTCTTTTCTCACTATCTTCCTACCCTCACCACCAGTGTATTCAATAATTTACTCTAACCTGGCTTCCATCTTCACCACTTCTATTCCTGAAGTCATTAATGACTTCCAAAATGCCAACTACATTGAAAGTTTGCAGTTCATATCCTTATTTAACCTCTCATCAGCATCTGACACTATCAGAACTCTGTTTCCTTTGATTGTATTCCACTAATTCGCCACCTGCACCGTGACCACTCCTCTTCCTCATCATTTACTGAGTTCTTTCCTTTTGCCCATTACTTAAATGCAACTGTTGTCTAGGACTCTGGCCGTAGTCCTCATCTCTTCCTTCTCTGTGTTTTCTTCTTCGGTGAGCTTATCCACTCCTGCAATTTCAATTATCTCTAGTGATCTATACACACTGCCCTATCTCTCTTCTTAGATACAGACACCTACATCCAAATGGGTGACTTGATCTTTCCACTGGGATGAACTTTCCAAAGACACCACAAACTCAGCAAGTATCTTTTCAGCACATTTTCTTCTTTTTCAACCCTTCTCCTTCTCATTGACACTCAAAAGAGAGATTAGATCAAAGTCTTCAAGGAAAAGCAGATATGAGGAAATCACCTTTTAGGACAGGGAAAATCTGAGCAATTTTGCAGCTGCGGGAAGGAAAGTGGTAGGGAAAAGGCTGAAGATAGGCAAAAAAAAGGACAGGAACTGAATCCTGACACCCATGAAGAAAACAGTAAGAAGGTCTTTTCTTCTTGTAGCTGTATTTTATACAGTGTGTGTGACATGTGCTTTAATAAATTCATGTCTACTATGTATCATTCATAGCAGCACTGATTTTTAAAAATTTGAATTATTTACATGCAAACCTTTATATTTATTTTGACATCTGTAATTAGGCAAAAATTGCAATTAGGGCTAATTTGTACAATTAGCTAAATCAAGTGTTCCTTTTCCCTTTCAAAATGTTCTTTATTCCATTCCTAATGAGTATGAAGAGTCCTTTTAATTCAGTTCATACACAACTAGTATTTTTCAATTAAAACCCTTACTTTTAAGAAATTCCTATCCTGCAATGAACAGGAGTTACTTCATTTTTCAAATCTCTAGCCCATCAGATTTCATTGTTGTGTTACTTACTTGCAAAATGTTCCTATATGATACATCCCATATCTGTGGCCATAATATTGTTTTTCTTTTTTTAATTTTTCTTTATTTTAGAGACAGGGTCTCACTCTGTCACCCAGGCTGGAGTGCAATAGTGCATTCATGGCTTACTGCAGCCTCAAACTCTTGCACTCAAGAGATTCTCCCACCTCAGCCTCCTGAGTAGCTAGGTCTACAGGCGCACGCCACTACGTCCAGCTAATTTTTTTATAGAGGCGAGGTTTTGCTATGTTGCCCAGGCTAGTCTTGGACTCCTGGCCTCAAGTGATCCTCCTGCCTCGGCCTCCCAAAGTGCTGGGATTACAGGCTTAAGCTACCACACCTGGCCTATATTTTTCTATAGATTTTCCAAATTTAATGCAAGTTTATTTAATTAAAGTAAACAAACTCACCTTTCTGTTTTACTTTTGTGGAGGAGAGGACAAAGGGGTAGGAAACAGGAGGCAGGGTTAAGGAGAGATGGTGGAAGTCTGATTCCACCATCAGACTGGTAATCAGAGGCAAGATTACCAGTTAGGCTCAATGTTCTTAAGAAAGTTACCCATCTAATGCAATAGTATCAAAAAAGTTATCAGCATTAACAAAGAACTAACAAAGATACGTCTTTTGCGGGTCAGAAAGGATTCAGAATGGTGTGGAAAGATGGGAGATACTGTGTTTGGGGTTTCAGAGATTGGACATGTTATCCGGAGCTGAAAGCTTCTTATGGGCGTGAAGCACTGTCAGCAAAGAAAGACTATGTCCTTACCCTCTTTCCTCCCCTTTCCTGCCTTAGGTCCTCACCATTTTAGCTCCACTGCACTAATGCTCCCTCCTCAGCTGCACCTAGGGGAATAGTGCACAAAGTCGTCCATAAATGGGCAGCATGCTAAGGCCAGGTGGACAGGGGCCTAGCCTTACTGCCTCAGTGGAAATCCTCAGCTCCAGTGTCTTGCCGTTGAAGGTGGGAGGAGCACAGGAAGTGATTGCCCTGTGACTTCTCCTCCCACAGAAGCCCTGCCCCCTCACACTTGGATGGTGGAGAGATTAGCTTTCTTTTTCTTTCTAGTTCAGTCCTTTGGCTACTGTGAAAGACCACGCAGAGGCTGTGGACTTGCTTTTTGTGCTTGACAAAAATGCATAGATAGAAGACAGGGATTCCCGGCTGGGAGGAGGGAGGAGAGCTGAAGATCCCTGCCTGGGCTGGCTGAGCTAAGCAGTCAAAGTGGGAAGCTGAGTGCTTGAAAGAGGATTATGCTCGCACTAGAAATAAGCAGTAAGTGAGTGAATACCATTATGGCTTAGAAAAGGATTAATCCCCCCGGGGTTATGGGGTGAACTAGAAAATATTGCTTAATTCTAGAGTAAAACTGTAAGGCTCCGGCTTTGTGTACTGTTGTGTGCTGTTTGGAGACTGGAGGTTTAAGTACAAAACCAGAGCTCTAAATGCCTCCTCCCACTCTTGGAAAATGCCAGCTTCTATTTAGATTGGTTGGGGGACATAATTTCCTTCCCTGAACTAGCCTCTTCCCAGGAAAATTTACTACTAAATTAGATAAGGAGTTGAGATTGGAGAGGCGGACTTTGGTATTTGTAGAAGTTGCAGTTTCAGATGATGTTCTGTGAGTGCTGACATTCTATCTGTTAGCAATGATTGTCAAGAAAGTGTAGAACAGGAGACTAAAAAGGGGAAACCAAGAGCTTTTATGATGAGGAGGCTGAAGAGTCCATATGCAGAGAAGTAAATACAAAAATTATATAATTTAAAATAAGTAGATTTTTTAAAACATTAAATGAGAACAACAGTCAAAGAGCATAGAAGTGCATGGATAAAAATTAGTTAGAAAAAGAAATTTTCATTTCAGTGAGTTTTTTGTGCTAGCCAAAAATTTCACAATGTTTACAAAGTCAAGACAATGATTCAGGAATACTTCAATTATTGTTGTACATTATTAATGCTGTTGCTGGGCAAGATCTGTGGTTCTCTGGTCAGCAAGTTCTGGCAAGGAAGCCACTGCCACTGGCACAAAGAATTCTGGGATGTCTGACAGTGAAATGGATGGAAGGACCCACATTCCATCTCTACTTAATGTCCTTTTGTCCAGAAACCGGGTCATGCAAATGAGCTACTTGGTACGTATACAGATCAATATTTGGAAAGGCATTTCTAAGTGTTTTGCATTAGAGACACTCTAGACAAAATCTTGTGGCAACCAGTGAACAAAAAGAATACAAAAGCAAAGTGATAGGAAGGAAGTCAGCTTGACTGAAACCAACCTTGTTCTTTTCGTTTTCCATCAATCTTGAAATGGAACCTCAAATGAGGACAAGAATAATAATAGGGAGAAATGCTGTGGCCGTCTGTTCTGTTCTGAGTGGCTAAGTTCGTTAATATATAAATGAGAATTTGGGTTTTATTTATGCATCCTAATACTTGGAAGATTCAGAAATCTCTTTATTACAGTAAAAAAAAAAAATCCCACAAAAATTGGAGATATGTTTTTGCAGAAAAAAATGTGTAAATCTGGTTTTTGAATGTAATGGGGAGAAAAATAAGAATTGTGCTCACAGTGTGAATATTTATATCGTGTTCACTGAAGGATATATCTCTTCCCCGAATGAGATGAGGACCCTAATATGACACAGTAGATGCAAACATAAGTATTTTTAATTCCCTTAATTCAAGTTGATGTAGTTAATAACTGAAGCGAAAATCTCTAAAATAAATAAATAACCTTGAACTACAGCTATTTAGTGGTTTTTATTTTTCATTTGTTACTGGTATGAAGACACAACATGACATTTCTAGTATTCTCATGAACCGTTGCGTTGGGAGAAAAAAAAGGCTCAGACATATTATCTTTCTCCTGTAGCACAAGTGTAAAATGATTGTCATTATCTATGTCCTTTTCTAACTTTAGAATTTATAGATTTTGCTGTGGAGGAAATAGATGGAGAGTGGTCATTGGGACAAAATAAATGATGACGAAATGCCAAAAAAAGTGCATTTAAATAAACTCTTAAAAGTCTGTCCTCCAACTTTTGAAATATCTAATTTTGTAAATTATTTATCTCTTTAAAATTATTTCTGAGTTGGTTTTTCCAATGTCAGCATTCATCTGACTTGTGAGCAAATGTTGAAAATCTGAAGATTCATTATCTGAGTTGCATAATACTTCTATTATTCTTAAAAATATGTAAGACATTAAAACATTGAATAATTGGAAGTCTTGAGTATAAAACTAAATGAACTTTCAATCTTTAAGAAAAATGTGCTAAGACTCTTCGAAGAATTGCTTATTTATCCCAAAGTGTTAAAGAATCTTTTCTGATACTACAGAACTAAAAAGAGAAGCATAAGAATATTGAGAAAAAGATTAAAGGTATAAGTTGGATAGTGGAGGCTAAGCAGATATTGTTAATGAATAATTATAAGATAGCAGTTTAACAATAAAAACATTTGCTGTTGTACATGAGCAATTTATATAAAGAATGATGCATTATGACTGGTGAACAAGGCTAAGACTTTTATCTTTAAAAATATTAAGTAGAATTAAGATTGTTAATGGATAGAAACTAAATGATCATTTAAAATTATTCTTTCACAAGAAAAGTAAAGAACAAGGATATGGAAAACTAAGCAGTGATGAAGACCTCGAAATAATTGTTGATCAAAAGCAGGTAAGTGAATACTTACATACATTTTCTACTGTTATACTGTATATTTTGATGACTAAAGCCTTTGAGTGTTCAGCCCTTCTCTGGCAGCTGTATTAGCCTGTCTGACTAAAGCCTGCATAACAAGATTTTGAGAGCAGCTAAGCCGCTCCATATGATGCCTCTGATTCACTGACTTTTGCATGATGCCAACATGCATATTTTGTATGTAAGAATGATGGAAATAAAGCTAGAACAAGAGAACTTTTGGAAAATTAAAGGCATCTCTTGATAAAATGAGTCAAAACAAAAATGATAATTTGGGAAAAAGATAAACAAGAACAATAAAATATATTATCTTGAAAATGAGAAACACTGCCATTATTCTATCTTGTAAAACAATGATATAATTTAGAGAGAGAGAGAGAAAACTGAGAACCTTAAGACATATATATTGCCCAATTTAATTTTCCAGATTGTCTGCAATATATATAAATATGATTCTGAAAACAAAAAGAAGAGGCTATTTAATAAAATCTGTAGTACCACCTATAATTTGAGAAACCTCTAGCTTGGATGTTATATGGGCCCATAAGGTGAAATGAAAACTGCTTAATAGAGCATAAACAATGACATACCAGGTAATGGAAGGTTTCCAGCCCATGCCACTGAATTGGCACTAGCCCTTAATATCTCTGTTAATTATCAAGGAGACAAGATAACTGTACATCTATTTAATGCACAAGTGGCACAGCATCTGACAGCAACGCAAAAGCTGTAGAGAGAGAAATAATTCAAAGAGATCTGAGTAGATTAAAAGGTTAGAAAGAAAGCAGTCAGTAATTTACAGAAAGGCACCTGAATTTGCTCAATTTCCTAATCATGCAGTTTGTTTTGCATCATAACAGTTGCATTCAGGGAGCTATTGTACATATTTCTGAAAAAAGGAAAAATGACCATCAGAAGGTAGTAACCAGAAATAACTGACTTAGAGACTTGCTTGTTAGGCTTGGAATAACTGAGGTAACTGAGGTGGTCTTCTGGAAAAACTTGCCAAAACATCTCTCCACTGAGGTGCAGAATATATTGATTTGACAGCATTCACTCAAAATGCTTCCGAGTGTTTCTTATCATTGCTCTCCTGCTCTTGTGTAAAACAGGGTAGGGGATGTGTGGAGTGCCAAGTTCTCAGTTTAGTTAATAAGGTGGGTGGAGCTGTAGCCCGTGTGCTCTGCTGGGCTATTAACTATCACTTTATGCCAGATTAATTACTTGGGGCATGTAATCTATGTCTGATCCTACCCATAGACTGGGATTCTGATCAAAGGACTGGACCCATCTGGCAAATGAACTAGTAAAATACACCTGGGTATATTATGAGAATACAGATATGTGTACATTTCTCTAATAAAATGAAAAATTAGTTATTTTCTTCCTTAATCATATAGAAGTTAAATTCTTATTTTTTCTTCTTCTTTACTGTCTTCCTACCGCAAAGCTTTTCTTTTCTTTCCTTCTTTTTTGCCTAAATCTTTGCGTTTTAACTGAGCTTTGGTGTTCAGAAAACTGCAAAGTTATATTTTGAGATCCTTGTGGTGAAAAGCCAAAGGAAGCCATTGTTCTTTTTTTCTCATGATACCGTTGACAAAATTTCTATTGTTGTGACTAAACACATTTTACTAATTGTTAAGGAATCTTAAAGAAAAAAGAGAAAAAATAAGAGAACAAAACCTTCCTGCTTCTTCAGAAAATAGCACTTTTATTACCTGGATCAAACGAGGGTGGATTCAATTTTCTCAGAGTCGCTGTTTGCCTCTGTAGTTATCACATTTCTTCCAGTGCCATTGCACAAGTTGGTACTGTTTGGCAGTGACTCAGCTTTGCTGAGTTATTCATGTCAAAACATGTCTCAAAAGATGAGTAATTATGAATATGAGTTGGCTTTGGTGTTTGCTGTTGGCAGAAAGAGTAGTCCTTCCTTTTTTTGAGAGATTTATTTGGTGTTGATGTTGTGAGCAAATCCTAGGTTGAAACAACGACAATGTTGATATCTCAAAGTAAAATATTTGGGGAAACACTGTAATTAGTTTTTATAAAGCTATAAGAAATTATTCCAAAGTTTAAGAGGTCAACAAATTAAGCATGTGTGTATGTATATGTACATTTGTTTTCCAGAAATTGAATATTGCTTCATCTCATAGATATGAGTTATACATATATGACATTATACATATATATGTATTTTATATGTATAATAAAATTAAAACTCTATAGCATTGTATGCCATTTTGTCAGGAATCTTTATGTTCAGTTTATTCTTCCTATATCTTTTCAAAAACTTGGTAGAAATATGTTATAGTCAATCTTCATGTAACTGCAAGTAGCTTTTTCAGTAAGTGGTGCCAGAAGAAAATCTAAAGAGGATAAGTAAAATAATTGGAGTGCTGCAATGGCCAGAAGTCTCCTAATTTCTTTAAATCCATCATTCAGAAGCTGTCACTCTACAAATGCTGTGTAAGCTATATGCCATTTTATCAGTCATGTGATTTGCAAATCTTGTACTTCCATGGAAAGCCCACAGTCTTGCTTATATAAGCAAATTAATAACAGAAGCAGCACCGTGTATGTGGATTTTGTTCTCCCTGGCTGCCTCACTCAAGGAGGTAAAAGATGATTTCTGTGTTATTTCAACATGGAAAAAAAGTGTATTTTGGAAATGTGTAAGGTTCTATTCTTTAAAGACAATGTTGTGTTTCTCTCTTTGTGAAATTGTATTGACAAAATTTATTTGGGATATGTATAAAAACATTTCAGAGAACACTTAAATGAGTGTTGATGTCCTATGGTAATAGGCACCATGTGATACACAGACACAGACACACACACACACACACAGTCATTTAAATAGAAATGTATCAAACTGGGGTCAGAGTCTATATTTTCCACCAGAAATCTCCAAGGTTTTCAAACTTTAAGCATAGAAGGTAATCAAAGGGAATGTATTGGATTAAAATCTTAATGCCTCCAAAACCCAAACGTTTGACATAAAAATAATATAACTAGTTAGTAAATGCTATATTTGGCTTTGTAAAATAAATATTAAAAGATAAATTGTAAACATCTATTATGGCATATTTTTATTATTTGTGAAGCTATTCCTTCCTAAATGGAGGAAAGGAGGGTCTTGATTAGGTTTCATGTACACATGAATTTCCTTCTGAAGTTACTGAGATTTCAGGTGTAGGAGTAGATAGTCAAGTGCCTTGACTTAACGGATTAAAAACATTAACCACTTTTAGTGAATTCATTCTATTATAAATTACTATTTTTAATTAGAGCAACTTAACTCAAGGTTTATGATAAGCTGGACCTAGGTAACAATTTTTTAAAATGTTTTCAAATTCCAAGTAGACTTAAAGGAGGTAACAAAGACTAATAAATTTATAGACTATTTTGATTATATGATGGATACAGTTACAGGTTCATGTATTGTAAAAATGGGTTTAACAGCATGTTGTGGATTTATTCGGTTATAGGACTCAAAGTTGCAGTTTCATAGCCTTTAGTGCAAGTAGGTTGGGAAATGTCAAATTTCAGCCAGTTACAAGGGGAACAAGTATATCCAGGTCAGAGCAATAGTTCTCAAGCTTTAGCTGCCTCAGCATCCCCAGGAGGGCTTGATATAACATAGATTACTGGGCCCCACCGCCGGGGTTTCTGATTCTTCAGGTCTGAGATTCATGCGGCCTGAGAATTTGCATTTCTAAGTATTCAGCTACTGCTTCTGGTTCCAGACCACACTTTGTGAATCACTGGGTCAGAGAAAACAACTAATGCAGTTTTAAAGGAGGAAAAAATATGTAACTTGTGATAAATTTAACATTCTTCAACCTGGCATTACCCAGGGATCTAAAAACTGGAATTCATAAGCATTCAACATAATAACAAGACCAGAAAACAAGAAAACAACAGCCATTTACAACCAAAGGTACCTTTAAAGAACCAGGTTTGCAGTCTGGCTAAATCCACATGGAAACCTGGTAATCTTGAACCTCTCGAGCTCAGTTTTCTCATTTTCAAATAAGTTTTCTGATATTATTTGTAAAATGGTACTCTGCTCTTCCCACCTCCTAGAGTTTCTCTGAGTTAAAATATGTAAAAGTGCTCTATAAAGTGTATGTCATTTATGTCATTTTAATTAGCTAGGCATCACCACTTCACTCCCCACCTCCCTTCATCCCCAGTTTAGCAAACAGGAACTTTGAGACCCAGAAAGGTGAATGAAGTTGCCCTGGTTAGGTACAGAAGAGCCCTAGAAGCCAGCCCTACCTCCTGCCATCCAGTCCCATGCTCTTTCTGTCACCTCCCACAGCTCTGTACCATTGCTCATTACTGATCATGCTATAAATGGATTAAGAAGCTGTTTTGCCTCAGTGCTCTAATTATATAAAATAACCATCTACTAGGAATTATCATAATTGGCCAACGTTTATTTATTGAACCCTCACAGGAATAAACTTCCCCACAAACTTAACTGTTTACTTCCCTCTTGAGCCCTATGGCTTTGTCAGGAGGGAAATGCCCCTTAAAGCAAATGTAAATAAAACTAGAGCTAAAAGGTAGTTGTGAAGACCACTTGCCTTTCCTCTCACAACCTCCTCAAGGAGAACCTCTACCAGGCATGAGAAGGGCCCTGGGAAGAGACAACACATACTCATCTTAGCTTACAACCTTTTTGAGAGTCTCATTTTCACCTTGTAAGGGAAGCCTGAGCAGAAAGCAACGGACACTAGAACTTCTGTGACCTTTTTCTAAAGAAAAAGAAGAGATAAATTATAACCTCACCCTTGTGTCTCCAATAGCTCATAAGCATTCAAGTTGGATTGCAATTCTGTCCTAGTGGTGGTTGTGAAAATGGATACTCAAGAGGAAAATATAGGCCAACATGAAATTAAAATGGAAGAACAAGAAAAACAGATTAACAGAGAAGATACCCAGCTTATCTGGTGCTAATAGATAGTGTGATCCTACCAACATCTAAGCAACTAACTTTGGTCTCAGACTCACAGATAGTAAAAAGGATGAGGGTAATACGTGTTCCTGCCTTGTTGTGGTCGCCGGCCCCATCTGGCCAATGGTTTCTTAGTCATATCAATGTGGTGACTTAATTTAAATGTAATTCAGATCCCATTGACCCCTGAAGACACTTACAAAGTATGGTACCCTGTCTCTTGGTATTAGGTGTAACACTGTCCCTGGGTACCTTCTTAGAAGTCTGTATTGGGTCAGAAGAACAGAAACCTCCTCTAGAGTTGCAGAAAGGAGAACACCTGCTCAGCCTGCAGATTCTGAAGCATGGAACTCTGAGACATTCGAAGGACAAAGCACATTATGCAGTTGTAGTTGCCTTAATTACACTCACAGCAGACATAGGCTCATTAGTGTTTTCCTCAGGAAAGATTGATTGATGAAAAATAATTGAATGAAAAGAAGCCAGATTTATTTGGAATGAGAGAGACTATTCAAATTTGCTATCTATCTGAAATCAGCATTGGAGTAAACAAAGATTCACTGTTGCAGTCCAATCAATCCCATCTTGTCTGCAAACTATTTATCATCAATAAATATTGTACATGGAAGGGGGAAATTTCTTCCATTAGGTTAAATAGAAAAGTTACCAGAGTGAAAGCATAATCACCCTGTGTTTTATTCCTATTCTCTATTTGTATCAAGTAATATAAAAATAATTCTGAGTCACTGATAATTTGGAGGGCAAAATAACAGTAATGCAAAGTATTTTACTTTGTATTTTGCTTGTAAACTCACGATACTGAGTTTATTTTTTGGTTTGTTTGTTTAGCTGCATGCATTTCAATTTAGTGTACTGATTCTCCTAAGCATCACCGGACTCTAGGAAAAACACGAAGGGCAAATCTAATATCCTTCATTTTAGAATCTTCTGACCGATTGTTAAAGTCTGATGGTATGAAGCCAGAAAATACAGAGAGTCACGTGTCATAGAGCGGCACAGAGGCCGGTAAGATAGCTGAGGAAAGAATCCATTGCCCTGGTTCCTAGTCTTGGCCCTGCCGCTTACTAAGCAGAAGACTTTGGAGTAAGCATTTTAAGTTCTCTGAGTTTACGTTTCTTCATCTGTACAATGCAATAATAGCATCTGCTCAGATGGCTGCTGTGAGGCTCAAATGAGGATGCTCCCTTATAGAGCCATGTGTCCAGCTTGGCCTCCTTTGGTCAGTCCCAAGTCTAGAATCCAGGGCCACCACTCCTTTGTTTTGGGAATTTTTCCTCTGTAACTCGTGCCTCCTGAATGGTGAGTTGGAGATGGTTGTGGTATCATGACATTTTCACTTTGGTTATTTCCTCTGGTTTACTATTAGACATTCTGCATGCCTTCTGTGGAACAGTATCAGATACTCTAGTCTAGCACATTTTCAGTGGTGCCAGCTCTTCTGCCTTGCCATGTGCTTGGCATTGTGAATATAACACAGAATGTGTGTGTGTCACTCTTACACAGTGGTTAAAAGCAGGGCCTTTACAGTCACAAATCTGAGTGAAAACAGGCTATGGCCATGTCATAACTGTGTGGGAAAATTAACCAGCTCTGTGAGCCACAGGCTGCTCTGCTATAAAATGAGGAAAATATCTACTTCATAAAGTTTTTGGGAGAAATAAATAAGTTCTTGTATATAAATGCCTAGCAAAGTACATAGCATGTGGTAAGTGCTTTATAAATGGCAGGTACTGAGGTGAAAGCATGGTGGCAGTTGGTAGATAGTTAGACTAAATAGCTGTAAGATCCCCTTGGTATCTCATTGTGGTTTGGGTATGCATTTCTCTAGTGATTAGTGATGTTGAGCATTTTTTCATATGCTTGTTGACTGTGTGTATGTCTTCTTTTAAAAAGTGGCTATTCATGTCCTTTTCTCACTTTTTAATGGAGTTGTTTGGTTTTTGTTTGTGAATTTAAGTGCCTTAAAGACTCTGGATATTAGACCTTCGTTAGATGCATAGTTTGCAAGCATGTTCTCCCATTCTATGGGTTGTGTATTTATTCTGTTGACAGTTTCTCTTGCTGTGCAGAAGCTCTTTAGTTTAATTAGGTCCCATTTGTCAACTTTTGTTTTTGTTGCAATTGCTTTTGGCATCTTCATCATGAACTCTTTGCCCAGTCCTATGTCCAGAATGGTATTTCCTAGGTTATCTTCCTGGGTTTTTACAAGATCATGTCCTTTGCAGCAATGTGGATGGAGCTGGAGGTCATTTTCATAAGCAAACTAACACAGAAACAGAAAAGCAAATACCACGTGTTCTCATTTACAAGTGGGAGCTAAACATCAATTACATATGGACATTAAGATGAGAACAACAGACACCAGGGCCTACTTGAGGGTGAAGGGTGGGAGAAGGATGAGGACCAAAAAACTGCCTATCAGGTAATATGCTTATTATCTGGATAATGAAATAATCTGCACAGCATATCCCCATGACATGCAATTTACCCATATAACAAACCTGTACATGTACCCCTGAACCTAAAATAAGAGTTAAAAAAAAAAAAGATGTCCTTGGAATTTTGGGACATTGAATTATAATTAAACAATAAAGTCTAGTCTGGGGTCATGGATGCAAATGCCTTTTCCAATCATCCAGGTCCAGAAATGAGGCTAGTAGACTGTGCATAAGAAACATAGGGAGTGAGGGAGTCAGTGGCTACTTGGTGGGAGCTGGCCCCAGTAGAGGTGGCAGCACCTATCAGCTTCAGCAGATTGCCACCTTGTTGGAAATGGGCTCAGTGTCACCACACATAGGAATTTTTCAAAAAAGGCGTTAATCTCTGCTTTTTACATGTTTAAAATCTTTTTTAAAATTTTAAACTGTATATAATCAGACACAACAGTCTGAGTGTATATACAGCCCATGGGGTCCAGTTTATGACTTACTATACTCATGAGTCTCTAAGATCCAAGAAAAGCCCTATGTTCTCTTCTCTGTTTCTCTCCCATTTTACACTTTCCCCATTGAAAATTAACCTAACCTAGTTGTTGATCTGATTAAATTAATGGACATTAAGTTATCATTGACGCTGGCCTTATGTTCCATGGGAAATTGAAGTACCTCCAAAGAAAACTAGCCAATTTAAAATGTAAAAAATCCCCATTTGATAAAATGAGTAGGGCAGTTATTTATGAGCAGGAGGCATTGCTGATGCTTCTGCCTATGCAGGACTGTGTTTACTGTCTTCTGCTCTTGCCAGTCTAGCCATCTCTGAGTAAACAAGGTTCTAGCATTGTTGAGTAGCAAGCACACACCTAGCTCTCCTCTACCAGTCCATCTTCCCCAATTTTCCAAGCAGTAATGCAACTAAGTCACAGGGCTCAGTTAAAAACTGGAATCACCAAGAGAGACATCATGAGTCACCATCTCAAGTTCAACAAATATCTGAAATGCTATTAGGCATCGTTACTTTAAGATATTAATATTCAGCCTATGTTCATTACATGCAGCATAAAAGAAAAATACTAGACTTTCAAGCTGGAAAAATGTATTGCTGTGAAGGCATTTTCAAATAGCCCATGTTTTCTTTCTTTTTAATCTAATAGGGAGAAGTGCTGGCACAATGTTTAGTCAGTGAGAAAACAAATGCATAATTGAAATGACATGAGCTGACAGGTTGAGTGTAAAAATGATGTGATATATGAAAGTAACAGTCAGAGACAGTAGTACTTAAAATTAGACTCAGCCATTTGGTATAGAAGTTGAAAAGAAACCTATTCAGCCTTTTATTGTGGAAGGAGTGTTGCAGTACTTATTTATTTTTGCTGTTGATTTTTAAGTAGGTTCATCTGATCAAAATGAGAACTGTAAATATTAGAGCTGGAAGGAATTTCAGAAGATAATCTAATCCAGTGGATTACAAAATTAAAAATTCCATCCTGTGAAACCCATTTCTAGTCACCTTAATAGGGGAAGGAGTGTGTATGTATATGGTGATAGCGCTTAAGGAGCAACTTAGGTGTACAGATAAACTTTGATGAAAAGATATTGTTCTAAGAAGCTTAATCATATTATTTGTTATAATCAAAATAAGTTAAGCAAGTCTTGGAGTAAAACGGTAACTTGACTGTGTTCACCAGGTTACTTCACATCACAGGCAATATTTGAACTTGGGTCTGCAGCCTCTAGTCTTGAGTTCATTCAGCCACTCCTGTAACTGCCTTTCTAAATTATGATACTTCCTCTCCTTTCTTCCAAATGTCCCATGTTGGTAAGATAAGCATAATAATCAAACCAGAATATTCATTTGAGAGAAGTGTGTATTTCAAGTGCGCAGCTAAAAGTCTGTCTGATAGATTTTTATAAAAAGATGTTTATATTAGATACCTCCTAACTCTTCATAAAATGGTTCTCACAAACTTTGTGACATCTTCCCAGTATCCATCAGGGTACAGATATTAAAGATTTTTAAAGTGAACTTTGAAATCTCCTCAACTACCCAGGGATTAACAAAGTGTTGCCTCCATGTTGACACAGATGGTTTTCCTACAGCTCATCTCTCAGGGCCTCTCCACCTGGTTCAGTTTATCATTTCCCCCTCAACCGGCCGTGGAGATTGTGAACCGTATCCACAGTTCAGCTTTCAGGCCCATCCGTTTTGAAGTCAGCTGCCAGTGTTTTTGTCTAATGAACCGTGCAGGTGAACTCGGTGATTACTGATTGAATCAGCGTCTATTGTCAGAAGGGCTTTGAAAACCAGTTGTGAGTGGAAATATTTGTACCTCAATGATTTATGTTATAAATTCAGTGTTATCACTTATAATAAAAATGACAAAGGATCAGGAAGACCATACAAAATATTTTTCTTATTTTCGTATGTAAATAACAGGGAGAGTTTAGAGAGTAAAGTTCCCTTTTTCTCTTCTGACTTTGGACTGAGATGCCCACGCTCTGCCATTGCCCCAACCTTGTCATTCTGTGGTTGTGCTTTTACTTCTCTCCCATCCAGACTTTACAGTGCATGTCTTTTCTTTTCTCCTCAGCGCCACTCTCTGATCCCTGCCTCTGGAACGTGTCTCTTATTCTGACACTGCATATATAAGGTTTGACAGAAATGCAGTTCTTGCAAACCTGTTTTTTTTCATGCTCCATTGCTTTCTTCCTTTTCTCCAAAACAACTCTAGAATTCTGTCATTTCCATTTTTGGTTTAATTTTTCACATGGTTTACCCCCAGTTGGGATGGGTACCACTTCCTTCCTGTCTTGTGATCTAGGAAACACACACACACACACACACACATACACAAGTGATCATTCAATACAATTGTTATTTATTCCTCATCGTATTTTTTGGCCAAATGATCTCATTCTTGAAATATATGAATAAGTGACTTATTAAAGAAATGGTGAGAGAATGTACCATCCAGGCTTTGTGCTGGATGTTCTGAATAGAAAAAACATTCATTCATCACTTTGTTTTCTAACAAAATTATCTCATTTGTATAATTTGTGAATAATTAATTAATTTTGTTGTAGAAAAACACTAAGCATAGAAGTTGTTTTCTTCCAGTCAAGGGTTGTTCAATTATCACTTCCCTGCATTCTCAGCTTCTCTCTTTAAACTTTAAATGTGCCCCCAAAATTGGCACATTAAATTTTATGAACTATTGGAGTAGTCCCTGAAAAAAAAGAGCTATGTTGTATAAGTTGATGGATGTCATTAATCAAATCATTTACTACAAGATAAAACAAATTGAGCTCATAAACAGGTTAGATATTGTTCAATTTTTAAGCTAAAAATGTAAAACCTTGTAAATTTTGCATTTTTTAAAAAAGGAAGCAACTTGTTTTTGTCTAGATGAATAAGCAATTTTACTTTTGCATCCAGACTCCAAGGAATTTGATTTAAAATCATATCCTTGGGTCAGGACTTTTATGAACAACAGTAGCAATACCCCATGGACTCCAACACTGCTTAGCTTTCTGGTGAGCACCCAATACATAGTGAGAACTAATGTTTCCCACTGTCTCCCAAATAAAATGTAAACTCCTCCATTGGGCTTACAGGCTGTGCATTGTCATCCAGCCCCTAACTACCTCATCATGCTTATCTAATGCCCCCTCAACTTCATGCCCCGTTCATACTGAACACCTTGAAGCATCGAGTGTTTGATGTTCTTCCTCCCTTCACACTTTGCTCTTGCTCTTCCTTCTGCCTATGTGTAAGAATGTAACATATATCACAAATATTTTGACATAGCTGCTAGAAGTAGAGGATATAGATTGCAAGGAAGGAGACCTCCTCATAGTTCTGACCAAGGCTGGCCCCTTGGAGAATCCAAATGGTAAGAGAACAAAGAGGGAAAGAGCAAGTCCCCCTAGGTTCTGTAGATGGACAGACTTCTTCAGCCTTACAAATATAAGGGAGAAATGAGAAAAAAATAAACAAAACATAAAGCCTGCTCTTGAAAAGAAGAGGCAGAAAATGGAGAAACAGAAAAATCTGAGAATCTATTACTTGGAGAAATTTATTATGTAAACAATTTTGCTGTATATATTCTAGGCATAGTTTTGGAGGAAAACACATAGTTACACTGAGTACAGTAATACCTGCTATAGTTCTAAAAAATAATTGGTCCTTATTCTGCTCTGCTCCCATGGTGGTTCTTCCCATGTGGTGAGTGAGGAGGAACAGCGGAGAAACAGCAGAGCCAGGTCAGGGAACGCTGGTGACATTTAGCCTCAGTGTTCGGGGCGAGAGAACTAAATAGGGAATCATATTTTTTTGAAACTGATCCTGAGAGAAACTATATGAAAAAAATAATTTTTCATTTTCTCTATTATGAAATAACTTCAGGGGGAAGACAGAATGCTGCTTTTGAAAAAATACATTATTTTCCATCTCAAAAAAAAAAAGAAAAAATACATTATTTTGGTGGAAATGATTTAATCTATTTTATTTATTTTACACAAACTTATTTACAGCCTAATTTTTTGGTAGGTGTTTGCTAGGTGCTGGAACACAGAGATAACATAACCATAGTCATGGCCTTTAAGAGGCCAGTATGGTTAGACTTAGAGTCAACAGACAATTACAGTGCCTGTGCCGCAGTGGTTAGAGCCAAGTGCTCCCAGGAGCATTCGGGAGCCTCAGAACTCTAAGAACTAAGATGTGCGTTATTTTCTCCTTCCCTAATCATAGTCCAGAAAAAGTTACGAGGTTTTCCAGTGCTCCACGTGTTCCCAGGAGGAGACTTGGGCTTTGGGAACAATTACCAAAGATGTTTTTTAGAACCTGTCTACTCAAAGAGTGGTTCATGGACCACGGCATCAGCATCACCTGGCGCTTGTTAGAAATTTATACTCTGAGCTTCAGACTCTGGAGGTGGGGCCCAGGCATCTGTTTTTCAGTTTTGTTTTTTTTATTTTTCGGTTTTGTTTTGTTTTGTTTTGTTTGTTTTGTTTTGTTTTGTGTTTTGAGATGGAGTCTCGCTCTGTTGTCCAGGCTGGAATGCAGTAGCGCGATCTTGGCTCACTGCAAGCTCTGCCTCTAGGGTTCACGCCATTCTCCTGCCTCAGCCTCAGGAATCTGCTTTAACAAGTCCTGCAGAAGAATCCTGTACACACTGTGGCTCCTAAGAAGCATTGGTTTATGTTATTCCAATTTTTGGTGTCAGGAAAGGATCATTTATACTTTGATAAAGACATTAATTTTTTATTTTCTAGGCCTACAAAGAAGAATACAGACAAGTTAAGTATCTTAAATCCTTTATCTGAATGTCCCTAACCTTGCAAATATTCCTTCCCTGCCTCGTCATTAAAGCAAACCTACTCAGTAATCAATCCTGTAAAACAAACTGTAACAAAAAGAAAGCATAAATGAGGGAGACCAAGAGGTGAAATTTGTTAACCCAATATTTACCTTAAACTTTTCTGGTCTTCGACCACTTTTATTAAAAGATTAATGATAACAAGACACACTTATATAGCATTTAGTATGTGCTACACTCTGTTCCAAAGACTTTTTATATATTACTCATTTAATCCTCCCAACAACTTCATCATGTAGGTTACTATCATACCCATTTTACAATACACAATGGGGCAAAGGGAATTTTACACAGGGCTGCTGCGTCGCACAACCCCAGAAGGCTATGCTGTCTACATAGCCTGTGCGGCAGTACATGGCGGTGCTGGGTCAAGTGAGTTCATGTTTAAAAACTTCCTTTCATCATACCTCCCTCACTTATTAAGGAAATTTCTTGCAATTTTGACTGTTAGGAAATAATATAGGATGGTAAAATCTGAAAAAGCCTTCCTATTTTTAAAGGAAAGATATACCATATATGATAAAGAAGAGCATAAATACATTAAGATGGGGAAACTGGAAAATATATTTTTTCCTTCCAAAAAAAAAGTATTCTTGAGAGTGTGTATGTCTATATGTGTGTGTGTGTGTGTGTGTGTGTGTGTGTGTGTGTGAGAGAGAGAGAGAGAGAGAGAAGAAATAGAGAAAAGGAGAATGTGTGGCTACATAGCCATAAACATGCATAATCAAAAGCAAAGCTGCAAAAAAGAGCAGATGCCCAATCCTTAAATACGTGCCCATTCTGAGGCCACTGGGGCAGTACACAATACTGAATGGCCAGGACGAGGTGACCAGATAGCCCTGCAATATAACCAATAACAACCATGTATTGCATTGAGGTTGCTACATATGTTTCAAGTCCTTGTATCTGAGGTGCTACTTATGATAAATTAAATCCTTACTTTGCATTAGAATTACCTCTGTACCCACCACATTTGAAAAATTCTACACCTGGCACAAAATCAGAAAGCCTGTCACTTCAGTATTTGTTGAGCAGCTTTCTGTTATGGGAGTAGATTTCTGTGCTCTGAAAATGTCACTCTACCAGGTGCCCTACAGGGGCTGACCTTTCTTCTCAGGCTGAAGTTCCTGCTGAACTGTTCAGTAGAGCTAGTTTATCCCAAGTTGTTGGCACATGTCCAGTGTCACTGCATGCCCATCTACGGAAGTGGTCTGAGAGTTGATATTTAGCCACTCTGTTAGACTTCCACCTGACATGACTCTGCCCCTCCCAGCTCCTTGTGATTCCTTTTGTGATCCCCCCAAAAGCAGCGCCCCAGCCTTCTTCCCTGAGCCTTACCTGTTAATGCTAGACTACTGGCAATCACGCTTGGGTCCCTTCTCCCCAGCTACATTATGCTTATGATGTATATATAAAAGCTTTCTTCAGAAATTTTGGACAAGAGAGAAAGTATCACCCATAATCCTGAGAACTCTTCATTTTGCATACTCTCATTTTTGCATAATTGCAAGGTAATTTTAATTTTTTGTATAGTTGCAGTCGGTGTGCATTCAATTTTGTACCTGCTTCTTTATGTAACATTATGTTACACTCATGTTTCCATATTGCTACATAGTTTTATAAATGTCATTTTAGTGGTTTCCTTATATTGAATCAAGATGATCCTTAGGCATTTTTTTCCAGGATTTTCACTGGCTCGTGCAGTGACCATTCAAACCTTTCTCATCTTTTAAGATGCAAGTTATCAAATTAAAGAGGAAAAGGAGGGATTGCAAAAAAAATCATGTACATTACTATGATTAGACATATATGTACTGACTTACCATGAATTATGCATGATGTTTGTGTGAATTTGCAGTGTCATCTTTTCATATCCCTGATGTACCGTTAAGCATCACTGGAGATGGCACCATGCAGGTTGCATCGCTCCATAAAACCTCAGGTTTAAACTATATTCTATGTGGCAGTTATATAGCATTTCTGTTTCCTGAGGCTGACTGACCACAGCCAAACCACAAACATGGATTTGCATAAATTCATTTTGCATTAATTTTTAAGTTAGCCAAGAAAAGAAACTAAGTAAATATTTTTACAGCCACATAAAACTTAGGAGATAATTTACTTTGGTACCACATTCATTGAGGACACAGATATATATATCCACTAGGGTATTCTTATGCCAAAAAAGTACACTCTAGAAACCCATATTGAAGTCTAAGCAACTTATATGAAGTGGTTACCACTAAAGGGGATTTAGAATTCAGACCTAAGACTGCTTCATATTGAAAAGCAGAGATGAAAAGAAATAATCGTGAATTCATTTTAGAATGTATTATTTTATAAGCATTCTAGATTTTACAATTTTCCTAGGGTTCCAAAATGCAAAACTCTTAAACTGATAAGGAACCAAAGGTACAGAAAGTTTTTAAGATCTATGAGGCAGAGCTGAAATACAAGTGAGGGTGCTAAAATTCAAGTTCCTGACACTGCCAATGACTTTCTATTTGACCTTGAACACATCTCTAAGCCTTGACTTCCCTATCAGCAAAATGATAATAGTTTCCCTACTTCTATCTCCCAAGAATTCTGGAAGAATTTCTTAAGGAAAACTATAAAAATAATCATTTGAGCCACTCGAGAGGATTACTTCCTGTGAATAAATCCAAGATGGTATCATCTGTAAGGAAGCCACTAATGCCCTAGGGTTATGAATCACTTTCTTGTGTTAAAGAGCAATTTAAAATTAAATCCCCTATAGAAAAATGAACACATCCATAATGATTACTTTTACTTCAGTAGTACTTTGGGAGGGGGTAAAGTATGGCATGATTTTATGAATTTATAACTCATCGAATTAATTACATTGGGGTTTTTGAGTGATTATTTAGATAACTTTCTAATCATAATAAGAAAAAAAATGAATACTCATATTTACATTTTTCAACTGTCCCAAAAGATTATGTTATAATACATAGTTCTAAAGAAGTAATGGTACTTTAATCACTATAGATTCTATTTTTCTGAAATGAACACAATATTTTTCCTAGAACAGCAAAACTTATACTGAGGCTCCCAGACTTTATTTAGCAGTCAAGAAATTACATAGCCCACATGAAAACATATTTGTCCCCGAAGAGTAGAAAAACGCTTCCGAGATGAGTTTCGTTAACACCTGAGCCTTCTTTTTGAAAAAAAAATGAAGAGCATAGCAGAACTCATAATGAGTCTTTAGCAAAAAAAAAAAAAAGTCACATAACATCGCTCAAAACACAAAGAAACCCAGTTAGCTTCAGCAAGGTGCCAAAGAAAAGGAGAACTTTCTCTCACGAGTAAGTTGACATTTAGAACCACTCTGTGTAGTTTTGAAGGGAATTAGGCCCTCTATCAACAAACTGTCTTTGAAACAATTATTTCAGGCTGTACTGGTACCAAAGGTTAGTAACCACAAATTAGTTCTTATTATTCTTCCTTATTTAGAAATATGCTTCTGTGACATGAGGAAGGCCTGCCACTTGCTTCCTCAGAACTTCCAGCCTATCAGGAAGAAAAAATTATCTAAAAAAAAAAAATAAATATATGTGTCAGATTTAAAGTTCATGGTGAAGCCAGATTATAGGACAGGAGTTAGGGAAAGGGGGAGTGCAGAGAAATTTTGGTGAATCAGCTTGTGCAGACGTCATTTAAAACACAAATATAGACATTGTAGATGAGACTGAAGAGTTGAATGGGTCATTCTTTACGCCCTAACTGTCCAATTTAGTCACTTTGTAAGTGGGGTAAGCGGGAGGGAAGAACAAAGGGAATTCACATTGCTGAGCGCCTACTATGTGCCAGACAGCATCCTGAGAGGTATGATTATGACAGTTTTTCAGAATGATGAAAAAAAAAAAAAAAAAAAAAAGCTTAGAAGGGCTGAGAAACCCGAAAACAGTCACATAGCTAGTCAAGCAGCAAACATAGAATTGAAATCAGGTCTGTCTGCCTCCAAAGTCCATGCTCCACCTCTGTCAATCACCTTCCCACCAGCCATCAAGAAAAATAAACTGCACTGCATTTTCTTGAATTTACAGATACAATCAGTAGTTACTGCACAATGCCTAGTACCCACTAGGAGTTTAAATAAAAGGGCCTTCTTTACATTAACAAACAAACAAACAAACAAAAGTTCCCAGAAATCCCCTGCCGGTCACCTGCTGCCACTTGCCAGTTGTTCTGTGGTGATTCTTTGGAAGAAGCCCAGTACTGAATCATGGAATAGGGCAAGCAGAGGGTTCTCTTGAGACATAAGAAACACATGAAAATAAAGACTGTTTTGTTCTGTTTCCTAGTTTGCACACAAATATGTCTGTATTTTACTCATAATTGGCCTGAAGATACATTGTACTAGAAAAATCAAATGGCTTATTTCACCGGGCTTTTCTCCCATTCTGAGAGTGCTGAAGCCCCTTTACTCATGGCTGACTTTTTTTCCCCCACTGATGGTTAATTCCTGGGCTTGTTCTTGTGGAACTTAAATAATAAATGTATCCAAGGCAGGTACAAAAGAAAAAAAAAAGAAATCTCTGGACCTTAAGAAGCTGCAATTTCCTGTAGCCAGATGAAACCATGCCTCACATCCCTTCTTAGATTTATAGAATTAACAACGTTGAGAGACACAAGATTAAAATTATAATCTCTCTAGAAGACTCAAGTAGATAAAAGGAGGCAAAATAGTTTGCCTTTGGGGATATTTATAATACCTTGCTAACTTTTAGAGTCGTTAGTTGCCAAACATTTTCTTTCTCACTGTATTCATGTCAGTTGATCATCGTTTCCCTTTTCAGCTTTCACTCCTTCCATTATGATTTACTGCATGTCAACCTTTGAGCCTCCTATTTCATCCATCAGCAAGGCTGTTTGCTCCTTTGCTTTTGGTGGGTTAGCTTACCTAACATCACTACTCCATTTCCATCCTAAGTCATGGTGAGGCCCCAGACTTAACAGTCTTTCCATCACTGAGGATGGATCATTTAGAGATGTTCCCTACAGCATCATGGAAACCAACTTAAAGGCACTTATGAATGATACAGCCCTCCTGCTTCTCAAAACAAAATGAAATCTTTTAATATTAAATTGATCAAGATTTTTTACTGAACAATGTAAACCTCCTTGGTTACACCTGCATGCAATAGATTTGAATGGCATCAGCAGCAGAATCTTTAAATTAAAAAAATACTTTTGAGAAGTGTCTGTTCATATCCTTTGCCCACTTTTTGATGGGTTGTTTTTTCTTGTAAATTTGTTTAAGTTCCTTGTAGATTCTGGATATTAGCCCTTTGTCAGATGGATAGATGGCAAAAATGTTCTCCCATTCTGTAGGCTGCTTGCTCACTCTGATGATAGTTTCTTTTGATGTGCAGAAGCTCTTTAGTTTAATTAGATCCCATTTGTCAATTTTGGCTTTTGTTGCCATTGCTTTTGGTGTTTTAGTCATGAAGTCTTTGCTCATGCCTATGTCCTGAATGGTATTGCCTTGGTTTTCTTCTAGGGTTTTTAGGGTTTTCAGTCTTATGTTTAAGACTTTATTTTTTTTAATTTTTTTTTGTTTGTTTGTTTTTTTTAATTATACTTTAGGTTTTAGGGTACATGTGCACAATGTGCAGGTTTGTTACATATGTATCCATGTGCCATGTTGATTTCCTGCACCCATTAGCTCGTCATTTAGCATTAGGTATATCTCCTAATGCTGTCCCCGCCCCCCCCCCGCCCCCCACCCCACAACAGTACCCGGAATGTGATGTTCCCCTTCCTGTGTCCATGAGTTCTCATTGTTCAATCCCCACCTATGAGTGAGAACATGCGGTGTTTGGTTTTTTGTCCTTGCGATAGTTTACTGAGAATGATGTTTTCCAGTTTCATCCATGTCCCTACAAAGGACACGAACTCATCATTTTTTATGGCTGCATAGTATTCCATGGTGTATATGTGCCACATTTTCTTAATCCAGTCTATTGTTGTTGGACATTTGGGTTGGTTCCAAGTCTTTGCTATTGTGAATAGTGCCGCAATAAACATACGTGTGCATGTGTCTTTATAGCAGCATGATTTATACTCCTTTGGGTATATACCCAGTAATGGGATGGCTGGGTCAAATGGTATTTCTAGTTCGAGATCCCTGAGGAATCGCCACACTGACTTCCACAATGGTTGAACTAGTTTACAGTCCCACCAACAGTGTAAAAGTGTTCCTATTTCTCCACATCCTCTCCAGCACCTGTTGTTTCCTGATTTTTTAATGATGGCCATTCTAACTGGTGTGAGATGGTATCTCACTGTGGTTTTGATTTGCATTTCTCTGATGGCCAGTGATGATGAGCATTTCTTCATGTGTTTTCTGGCTGCATAAATGTCTTCTTTTGAGAAGTGTCTGTTCATGTCCTTTGCCCACTTTTTGATGGGGTTGTTTGTCAGGATACAAAATCAATGTACAAAAATCACAAGCATTCTTGTACACCAATCACAGACAAACAGAGAGCCAAATCATGAGTGAACTCCCATTCACAATTGCTTCAAAGAGAATAAAATACCTAGGAATCCAACTTACAAGGGATGTGAAGGACCTCTTCAAGGAGAACTACAAACCACTGCTCAATGAAATCAAAGAGGATACAAACAAATGGAAGAACATTCCATGCTCATGGGTTGGAAGAATCAATATCGTGAAAATGGCCATACTGCCCAAAGTAATTTATAGATTCAATGCCATCCCCATCAAGCTACCAATGACTTTCTTCACAGAATTGGAAAAAACTACTTTAAAGTTCATATGGAACCAAAAAAGAGCCCGCATTGCCAAGTCAATCCTAAGCCAAAAGAACAAAGCTGGAGGCATCACGCTACCTGACTTCAAACTATACTACAAGGCTACAGTAACCAAAACAGCATGGTACCACATGCTGGTACCACAACAGAGATATAGATCAATGGAACAGAACAGAGCCCTCAGAAATGATGCCGCATATCTACAACTATTTGATTTTTGACAAACCTGACAAAAACAAGAAATGGGGAAAGGATTCCCTATTTAATAAATGGTGCTGGGAAAACTGGCCAGCCATATGTAGAAAGCTGAAACTGGATCCCTTCCTTACACCTTATACAAAAATTAATTCAAGATGGATTAAAGACTTAAATGTTAGACCTAAAACCATTAAAATCCTACAAGAAAACCTAGGCAATACCATTCAGGACATAGGCGTGGGCAAGGACTTCATGTCTAAAACACCAAAAGCAATGGCAACAAAAGCCAAAATTGACAAACGGGATCTAATTAAACTAAAGAGCTTCTGCACAGCAAAAGAAACTACCATCAGAGTGAACAGGCAACCTACAGAATGGGAAAAAATTTTGCAACCTACTCATCTGACAAAGGGCTAATATCCAGAATCTACAATGAACTCAAACAAATTTACAAGAAATGTTTAAGACTTTAATCCATCTTGAGTTGATTTTTTTATAAGGGGTAAGGAAGGGGTTCAGTTTCAGTTTTCTGCATATGGCTAGCCAGTTTTCTCAACACCATTTATTAAGTAGGGAATCCTTTCCCCATTGCTTGTTTATGTCCGGTTTTTCAAAGATCAGATGGTTGTAGATGTGTGGCATTATTTCTGAGGCCTCTGTTCTGTTCCATTGGTCTATATCTCTGTTTTGGTACCAGTACCATGCTGTTTTGGCTACTGTAGCCCTGTAGCATAGTTTGAAGTCAGGTAGTGTGATGCCTCCAGCTTTGTTCTTTTTGCTTAGAATTGTCTTGGCTATACAGGCTCTTTTTTTGGTGCCATATGAAATTTAAAGTAGTTTTTTCTAATTCTGTGAAGAAAGCCAATGATAGCTTGATGGGGATAGCGTTGAATCTATAAATTACTTTGGGTAGTATGGCCATTTTCACAATATTGATTATTCCTATCCATGAGCATGGAATGTTTTTCTATTTGTTTATGTCCTCTCTTATTTCCTTGAGCAGTGGTTTGTGGTTCTCCCTGAAGAGGAGATCATTGTTGAATAGATATGATGTATGCTGTTTTCAAAAGGGTCATTGAAAAGTAAATGATTAGATGAACTTACAAATTGTTAACTATCCTCAACAGTCTCATTGTCATTCTGCTATATATACATTTTTCCCTTCTTCCCATACCCACCCCCACCTTTTCTTTCTGCTACAGGTACAGAGTATTAGCAAAGGTGGTAGATCCTTTCTCAAATATACAGTTTTTAAAAAAATCCAAAAATATTTCTTTCTCAACATTTGAAACAAAGCTAGAAAAGAAATAAAGTTCAGTGAGTGTATTGTTTCCTAAAGAGACAAGAGTATGCCTTTCATCTGTTGTTATGCCAGATTGTTTGATATTACACAATCCAGATTAAATGCAGCTAAACAAGGCTGCCTTTGCTTTGGAAATCTGCCTTATTAGATCCAAGAAGCTTTCTTGCAAATCCATAATACAAGCAAAGTATAGTAGCAGAAGCAAGCATTACTTTTGCACTCAAAGACCATGAGTTTAAGAGAAAAAGTCACTATTGTAACAATTGCTTTGTAATTGCAAATTATCACAAATTTCTCATTGATAAAGGTCTATTCCACTATTGGAAATATGTTGGAAGGAGCTGGGATGTGGAAATAAAGAAGAGAAATATAAAGAAAATACATAGTTATTTAAGCCATTTTGTTTTCTTGGCTTTCATTTCATCATCATCACCTCCATCATCAACACTGAACACTCCCCGTGGACCACATGGCATGAACATTGCTCCTCTTTTTGAGAGTATACACTCTATGCACTTACAAAATTAATATATAAACAAAATGGCTTGAACAAAACAGCAGTTTATTTCTGTCTCACAAAAAGGAAATCTGGTACTATATCATGTGGGGTTGGTATAAGAGCTCCTAAGTGGTCAGAAATGCAAGCCTCTTCCAGCTCTTTGCTCTGCTATACCTTAGAAGAGGACCTAGTCCTCATATTCTAAAATAGCTGCTGAATCCTCATTCATCATCTCTGAGTTTGAGGCAGCAAGCAGGAAGAAAGGTGGAGCTAGAAAGGTAAAAAATAATCTACTTTTCCTTTTTTTCTTTTTTTAAGGAGTCTTTGTAGAAGTTTCATAGAGACCATTTGCTTATACTTCATTGCCCAGATTTAATCAAGTAGTCAGAACTGGCTACTGGGATGGGTTCCCCTAGGAAATAGACTCATTTTTTCTGCATGGTAATATATCTACCTGAAAACCATGTTACTAAGAAAGACACTGGAGTAGAAAACTAGTAATCTCAACTCTAATGATCACACTCAAACTGACAAAAATAAATGTCTTCTCTAAAGTCAGTGACCAAGGAAAATAAGCATCTATCACCCATTTTTCAGAATTTTCTCAATTCAATCTTATAAAGTCACAAAGCTCGATATTATTTCATTGAGGTGGGAGGGAGGGGAAGCAAGAATAACTTTTTTTATGGAATATGCAAAGTATCTGTTGTAATAGCCTTCAGCATTTCCCTGACAAAAGAGAACAGACTATGCATATTCTAAAATAAGAAAAGGCCAGCAGGACTTACAACCCGTAGGGTTCATTGTTTCAGTGCAATCTGGTACCCTTTGCCATTGGGCACCACACATATGCCTCCAACACACATCTTGCTCCGTGCTGTCTCTTACGTCTCCATTTCAGAATACTTACCAATTTCCTCTCAGCCTTTCCTCATCCATCACTCACTTAGCCAGGAGACCCTTAATCTCCCCTGCACTACTATTGTTTTACTTGCTTTGACCTCTTGGGACTTACATGCAGTGCCAGTGAGGGGCATGTTATCATGATCTTACCTTTGTTTCCACATGCTCACTGAATATTTTCAACTAGACTGTAAGTGCCTCAGCAGCTCAGTCCAGTCTTTACGCCTGCATTAGACGGCATGTGCTCGCTGGGGATAGTGTATGCAATGGGCCCTCAATAGATGCTATTAGATCAAACTAAAGATGTGAGAAGATGGGAAAGATGTATCTTTTTTTTACATTTTTTAAATTTTTTTATTATACTTTAAGTTCTAGGGTACATGTGCACAACGTGCAGGTTTGTTACATATGTATACATGTGCCATGTTGGTGTGCTGCGCCCATTAACTTGCCATTTACATTAGGTATATCTCCTAATGCTATCCCTCCCCCCTCCCCCCACCCCACAACAGGCCCCGGTGTGTGATGTTCCCCTTCCTGTGTCCAAGTGATCTCATTGTTCAATTCCCACCTATGAGTGAGAACATGCAGTGTTTGGTTTTTTGTCCTTGAAAGAAGTATTTTTTAAGAGGCTGCACCAATTGCCTAGCAAGTGTGACTATAAGACATGCTGGGACCAAGCACCACAGGGCAGTGGGAAAGACTAAAAGCAGACCTGATCATCAACGAGCCTGCAGTGTAATGCCACTGTCACTGACCAAGAAAATTCAGGTGGCAGTGCCAGAGAGCACACAGTCCTTCAACCACAGTTTCACCGTACCAATAGGCCAGGCCAGTCCTTTTACAGCAGACCCTCAGCAAAGGCTGATGGTGGGGGAAGAAGGCTCAGAAGTGGTAGGTGAGATGTCAGGGTCCAGCCAAGATGAGGACAGAGTTCCAGAGAAACTAAAGTTGAACCCAGATGTGCAGACTGGGCCAATGTTGCCAGCCCTCTTAAGGTAGAAACTGCATCTTATTCATTTTTATATTCCCAGCACCTAGCACTCTCCTGCTTATAGCAGGTTTTTAATAAATGCCTGTCCCTCTAGGTAACCTGTCCATAATCACGAGATGATTTGAGACTTCACCAGCTTGTCAGATGAGGCTCCCTATTCCTCCTACACTTGAGGGTTTGGTTAGACTTACTTTGCATGAAAAAGGCAGCAGCTGGGGTGAGAAGGCCACCTGTCTCCACTCAGTTTCTTTGTTTTGCTTGGAAACAAAGTATGATAGTCTGTAAGGCAATCCAGTGTGAACACAGGCAATTTAGTGTGTAGTTCTACCAGATGTTTTATATAAAGTAATACTTAATGGGTTCTAAATTAAAAGGAGCATTTGCTTGGTCTTATTTTTTAAGGGAAATAATTTCTAGTGCTTACATATTATGGAATACTAGGTGCAATTTAAAATCATGCTGACAGAGTTTATACTGACATGCAACAATGCTTGAAACGTACTAACCAAAACAAAGGCAAGACAAAAAGTTGGAGAGATCCACTGTGTTAAGATGCTTAACAAAAAGGACTCTAAGGAAACATTCTAAAATATTAGTAGTAATTATCTCTGGATGCTGGAATAATAAGTGGTTTTTAAAACTACTTATTTAAAAAAAACTACTTTTCAGTTCTGTACTTTACCATTTATTAATCGTTCCTAAAACAATTTTTTAAAATAGAATATTGCAACACTGACTAAACTATGAGAAAGACCTGTACAATTAATCAGACTAGAAATAATGCCATTCCAAACCTCAGCTACAAATACGGCCATGTGTTTCATCTAAATAGAAGAGACACAATGGCACCATAACTGGGAAAGCTAGTCATGGGATCTGCTCACTGTTGGTATAATGTAATATTAACTAAATATTATTAAAGTCTGTTTGCATGAATGTAGATACGCTGATTGCTTGTGTTTAAAATCAACATCAGCAAAAATGCTCTAAAAAACTTTAGTTGCCAGTTTATACAATTCTGTTAAAATTGCATTTTAACAATGAACATTAATAGCTTTAGATGCTTCAGATTAATAAACAAGTCTACTGCTTCCACAGAGAGAAAATCCAAGGTAGGCATTCTTTTTGTTTCTCTAGTACTTTGTTTTTTCAGCAGCTGGTGGGGATTGGGGATTGGGGCGAAGTGGGGAAATATAGTATGCACCTACCCAGTTTTGAAAGTGATAGCATCATTTACAATTTCACAGAATTGAATTGGTAGCTCCTGCAGGGAGGGAATTTTGCTGAACTCTAATTCTCTCCGTGGATCCACACGTCTAATTGTATTTCTCCCATGCTGCCTTCCTATTTGTTTCCTCATTCATCTTCTCTGGTCAGGTGATAACTGTCAGTGCCCACTTCCAAATTCTAATTTCCGCCTCATAATTTCTCACCTTGCTGACCACAGTCAAACAGGAGAAAGTTAAGCTGAGCTGTTTTTGGAAGATACTTTAGATAAAGACCAAACAGATGCTGAAATCCTTCAAGAAGGAAGACAGCTTGCTAGGTGAGAATTGATCAGGATTTTGTTTGCTGCTTCTTCAGGGAAGATTGATCATTTAATAACTTTAGGGGATATCTGCCTCAAATGCAAAGACTGCAATATGAAAATGTGAACTGAACTTCCAAGCCCTTTGCTATGAATTATAAATTTATGAAATTTATAATTATGGGAAGTCAAACACATTTTATTTATTCCTAGATGGTAATACTTTTAACTAAGAAAAAGCATCTGATTAATAACAATGTTCTAAATAGTAAATCCAATCCCTGTTCTTATTCTTCACTTTTCTTCTCCTTTAAATGTAACTTTTTTGGCCAGGCACGGTGGCTCACACCTGTAATACCAGCACTTTGGGAGGCTGAGGCGGGCAGATCATGAGGTCAGGAGATTGAGACCATCCTGGCTAACACGGTGAAACCCCATCTCTACTAAAAATACAAAAAATTAGCCAGGCGTAGTGGCAGGCACCTGTAGTCCCAGCTACTCGGGAGGCTGAGGCAGGAGAATGGTGTGAACCCGGGAGGCGGAGCTTGCAGTGAGCGGAGATCATGCCTCTGCACTCCAGCCTGGGCAACAGAGCGAGACTGTGTCTCAAAAAAAAAAAAAAAAGTAACTTTTCTGATTATTACATTTAAAATATGGTTATCATTTTTAAAATTTGGCAACTACAAAATAAAAAAAAATGCTATATACTTTGTGTCAGTACTATCTTTATATTGTTTTTGCTTTGTTTGGGAATGTTAAGGTACTATAGTAGAATATGCCTGTGTTATTCTACTACTGTAATAGAAAAAGACCTGGGTTTTAATCCTAACTCTGCCACTTCCTAGCTGAGATTATGGTCAAGTTCCTTAAGCTCCCTGAAACTCTTTTCTTTGGCTGAAAAACAAAGATAGTCATATCTGTCTCCATAATTGGTGTGAGGATTTGAAATAATGTATTCTTAGCACATAGTAGGTGTTCAATTAATGGTAACTATAATGATTGTGTAATATTTATTATAATAAAAATATAATTTTTATTCAATTAGTGGTAACTATATTATCATTATGCTTTCTATCTTTTAAGTTTCAGAATCTAATTACACTCTGCAGAATTTTTTGGTGTATGGAAATTTCAATCCTACTTCTAATTGATTGATAAATACATAGTCTGTGGAACTGAGAAAGGCCACTACCAATTTCTCAGATGAGTATACTTTCACAATACCTCAATGAGAGATTTTCCATGTCTGCTGTGCTCATTAATGTGTGTGAGCCTCCACTCAATTGAAAATTACCCAAGTAGGGGGTCCATGTTTCATATACTATGAAACCCCTTGTAGCCAGACTACTCAATACATACCCACTGCTGCTGACAGAGTTAATAATATACATCAGATATTGCTCATTGATTCTTCTCTTTTTGTCAGTGCAAAAAATCCATGTAAAGTGCAGCTCTATTTGACACCATTTAGAGGTGGACTGTTGGTCCACCCAAACTGGAAAAAGCTGCCTCCACTAACTGAAAGCTTTTCTCGCATTATAGCTGTGTGCTGTTATTAATGAGAGAGCTTCTAGCTCCTGGTTCTCAGTCACAGATGCACACTGGAATAACGTGAAGATTTTTTCCAAATACTGATGCCTTCCTAGGTCCCACGCCCAAGGATTCTGATTTAATCAGTCTGAAGGCAGGCTTGGCTCTAGCTTACCTCACCAGAGCTTCTGCTTTTTGAGTAGCCATTGAAACACTGTTAGTGACTCTACTTAGAGTTAAGAATTTGTATGTGCTTTGTGAATTGGTTGTTTTATTGAGAAGATAACTTTCCTCTTGTAGTCATTATCCCCTCTATTCTAACACAGTTTCTCATCTAACTTCTCTATCGCTTATGTTTTTTCTTTCTTCAGTGTCTGTGTTTAGTCTGTAAACAAGGAATTTCAGTTGGGAGATAAGGGATGGTGTCTAGTGAATTTATATTTCTTTAGACCCTGCCCTGTGTCCTGCACTATTCTAGGCTCTTTATTTCCTTTATTTTTCACAGCAATCTTGGAAGGCAAGTGAGAGCACCTCATCTACCATTAAGAAAGCTGTAATTCACCGAAATCAGTTTGCTTACTCTATATTATACAGCCAGCAAGAGCCTGGATTCAAGCTCAAGATTATTCTGATTTCAAATCTCTTTCCACTCACTGTGGATTACAAAATCAGAGCCCTTGGATGAGGCTGGAGGATGGTAGAGGTGGTCACATAGCAGAGTGAAGCTGGCCAAGTATAGAGCAATCAGGAGAGGTAAGGACAGTGGCAAATAAAGAATGAATACCCCTAGAACATTCAGATGCAAAGAAAAAAATTCAGTACTGCAGATCAACACATCTATCTGTACACTCAATTTGGCTTGCAAGTCACCAGTTTTCCCTTTCTTTTTCCAACTTTGCAAAATACCATTCATGCCATTTCCCTCTGCAACCACATAGAAGAGGCATGAAATATACTGCATGACCTCGAGTGGGAGAACTGAGACTAGTGGATAGAAGTAAAAGGAGGTGAATTTTGATCAGATATGTTTCATAGACTTTCCTGTCCGAGCTGTCCAGCAAAGGAACTGGCTGCCATGAAGCAGAAAGCTCCATGCCAAGAGGACAGAGCTGAATAAACCTCTGTAGCACTCCCAAGGAAAGGTGTCTTCCCATGGATGGAAGGTACAATTCTGTTAAATGTTTATTGACCTTTCAAGCATGTGTCATGCCCTGTACTAGCCTCCATGGGAACTGTTCAGATACAAAACCTCCCATGGAGACTGCAGTCTTTTTAGATAGCCTGGCATCATGCTAACGAGTCTTTAACTATGTCTTTAGCCCTTGTCATAACCTCAAGTGGTAGATGCCGTTAACCTGAGTTAAGAGATGAAGAAATTCAGACTTGGAGAGATTTAGAAAGTTATTTAATGGCACACAGTATTAAGTGACAGGGAAAGGATCTCAGCCAGGAAGTAAAGTCTGTGCTCTTAATGACTGTTCCAAATATCCTCCCTCGGTAGGGACACCAGCTCAGAAACCTGAGTCATCATTCAGGAAATCTGTCCCAGCCCTGGTGTCCCAATACTTAAGATTTAGGCAGTTTCACCCTGTCCCAACCATTGCAAGAAGGAGCAAGCTGAGAATCCCCATTCTGCCAGCTTCTTCTGATTGCTAGAGATGTGATATGGAGACCACAGTAAACTTGGCTCCATGTGATTAAATAACAAGGGAACCAATTGCAAATTGGCTTCAATTTTTCACTCTGTTATGTCCAAAGAAGACTATAAAACAGAAGTTCTGAGTGCAAGCATTGCACAGCTTTTCTCATTTCAAATGTAACTTTGAAATCAGCATGACAACCTGCTATCAAGAAATAAACATATTGACAGGCAACCTTGCCTTGTGAAGCAGACACAGAGGGAGATGTTAGAGACCTGAGTGAACGTCCTGATTCTGCCCACTTACTAGTTTTGTAATCTTGCATTTCACTTCATTTCAGTGATTTCTATTTCTGTACGTGTAGAGATAGAGTTTACAGATTGTTATGGGGAAACCCTTCAATGTATTGTAGGTGCTCAACAAATGTTTGCAATCCTTCCTTGAACACCAATTGAAAACTGTTGAAAATGGCCTTAAAATGGGCATAAATTGGAATCTTACAAGATTTACCAAAATTGGTTTATAAACTCAGTATAGCAGTAACATGTGATAAGGTCATTTAAAAGAACATAATTCTGTTTTTCAAAAAAGACATTTATTGAACTGGAGGAAGAGGAAGGGATGAGAACGGGAAACTGACATTTATTAAGCTCCTGGTCTCTGCCAGGCCATGTTAGACCTTTCCAGACATTTCGTTTATTCCTCATAACAGTCTTGTGAGATAGCCATTTTTATCCCCATTATCATAAATGGTGAACTGTAAGACTGAGAAGTTAAGGAAACTGCTTGAGTGTCCAAGACTTGATTTGAACTCAAGTCCCCAGACTACCTGAGCCTTTCTAGTGGGGACCATAGTGTCTATTGATTTTTGTTGAGCAAAAGTCTCTTCTTAGAAGGCTGGATTGAGTGTAAACCTCCCATCTTTTATGCATCTCTGAAAGTCGCAGTCTGCTATCATCTCAGCTAATAGTTGCTCTTCCAACAGAGATTTGTGGACACAAAATTTCTAAAATTTCTGATATATTCCCTCCATTCCCTAAAATTTGTAATGGCTCCTGATGAAAATACCTGGACATCATGATGACCTGTTTCTATATTAAAAAGTAGCCTTTGAATTCATAAGTTGTTCTAATTGTAATTTGAGTGGAATATAAGTTTATCAACTTTTTCAGTTATTTTTGGGGGGGAGGGCATATTCTTCTGGCAAGTTTGTTGAGAGAGCCTCATTGACAGTAAGCACCACTTGTCCTCAATGTGTGAGTTACCCAGTTTTACCAGGAAGCCTTATCTGGTCCTGCTTTCTTCTGCTTTACCCAGGGAATTTGAATAGCTGATTTGGAAAGGAAAAAAGGAGATGGAATACAATTGGTAGAATTAAGCATTGTGTTGAGAATTGTTACTGAGTCCTTCAAGAGACCTTTGTCTGACTTAAGCATCTAAGAATTCAAGCCTTGTTTTTCTCTCTCATATATAATGACAGCAGTGGGCCACAGATGTCACGTGTTTGGTGCTCACCGCCTCTGCTGTCTTATTGTGATTCTCCACGTGGTAGAATAAAACATTGCACACAGAATGCAGGCCACATTCAGCTTCCCAGAAAGTTAGCTTCCAGTGAGCAGAAACTGAATTTCCATACCTAAATTTTGTAGGAAAGGATTTGACTAATTAGACATGAGTTTCTGTTCTCCTCACAATAATTTACTTCAGGCTAATTATTACACATTTAAATACTTTGGATAAATGAATTAAAAGCCAGTTTTCCTCTTTATTCATCCAATTCATTAGATGATTTCATTTTAGGAAATGAGGAAGTAGATGTGATTAATTGTGCAACAAATGAGCAATTCACTCACTTATACAAGGAATAAGAATCTCTGTGCTAAAAGATGGAATGATTTGTTTCCCCACTGCCAAGGTGGCTGCTGGCCATACAGGGCATAGTGTTCATACAGTGCAAATGCTGATGATGGCGCTAACCTAATACAAAGATGCTTGCTTGAAATCCAGAGCAATCTTCATCTACCATAAATAGGAAAGTAAGCAGGATTCTAAAAGTAAATATAGTAAAATAACAATAACAACAATGATATTCAGCTCTCATCTAGTTCATTACTTTTGCAAGTGCTTTGGTATATGTTACATCATTTGATTGTCACACAACGACCCTGGATGTTAGTATTGTTACTATCCCCATTTTACAGATAAGGAAAGTGAGGTTCAGAGGACATTACTGCATTGCTGGGGGACACATAGTTCATAAGTAGCAGAGCCAGAATTGGAACGCAGGCCTCCTGATGCCAAAATAATATGGCCTTTCCATTATGTCTACTATACGTAACCTAAAAGGACAAAATGGAGAGAGGAAGAAAAGATCAATCTGAAAGCTGTGTCCTTTGGTTGTTCTAGCTCAGGTCACCACACATGCTAACTCCCTGTTCCCATCAACAGGCAGCTGGCCTTGAAGGGCTGGAGCAGGGTCAGGTATCCAGGAGACTCAGTTGACAGGTGAGCTCTGTCCCAGTCCACTGTCTTCCATGTGTGCGTCCCAGTGAAGGCAGAGTCCTGGGAAGAAACCATCCGTCTCATGCGCCTGGGTCGAGAGAGGGAATCCGGGTGCAGTGAGAGGGAGGTGAGGACCAAAGAATTCAAGATAAAGGAGATTCCCCTCCTCCGAGTGCCTACCGGTGCCACTGCCCTGCAGAAGCGCTGGGGCCTTGGGCATGCGCGCAGCGGGCGCGGTCACAGGCTCCAGCCCCGCCCAGCCGCCTCCGCGGTCCCGCAGTGTTGTCATTGCTCTGGCAACTGCGGACACATCCCACGCCAGAACAGCCGCGAGAGGGACGTCGGGTTCGGAGTGGCCCTCCTCAGGCTCCAGGTGCAAAGTGCTCCAAAACAAAGCATCAGAAATAGCAGCCACGAAAAGGAGCCCTCGGAGGAGAAATGAGGACCAGGCTTGGGAGAAGACGCAGAAAGGGCTGTCACAATTAATTTCAGTCCGGAGGCCAGTTTCTGGGAGGGTTCAATAGACTAGAAGTACATACAGATGGCAACAGCTTTTCCTCCAGTGGTAAAAAGCAGAGTGAACTTTAAATTCAGATCCTCTTCCTCCAATCAACCTTTTCTTTGAAAAGCTGACAAAGAATCTTCTTTTCTTTTCTTTCTTTTTTTTTTTTTTGAGGAGTCTCACTCACTCTGTCGCCCAGGTTGGAGGGCAGTGGCGCGATCTGGGCTCACTGCAACCTCCGCCTCCCGGGTTCAAGCGATTCTCCTGCTTCAGCCTCCCAAGTAGCTGGGATTACAGGCGCCCACCACCATGCCTGGCTAATTTTTGTATTTTTAGTAGAGACGGGTTTTCACTGTGTTAGGCAGGCTGGTCTCGAACTCCTGAACTCGTGATCCGCCTGCCTGTGCCTCACAAAATCCTGGGATTACAAGCGTGAGCCACTGGGCCCGGCCAAATAATCTCATTTTCAAAGTGAGAAATATTCTATTCTTAAAACTAGTATGAGCTGTGTTGGAAAGTTTTCTACTCATTCTTTTCTACCAGGTTAATCAATGTTGTGGGTAGGAGCTTGGATTTTGGCATCGCACAGACTGGCGTTCAAATTCACACTATGCTATTTATTGACTGTGACTTTTGAACAAATACCTTCTCCTATTCTCAGTCCCTTCATCTGTGAAATGGGGGAAATGCCACCAACCTGATAGACTTATTTTGAGAATTACATGAAGTACCGAATGTTGAATGCTTACTATAACATCATGGTAAATGAAATAAGGCAGACACAAAAGGACAAATACTGTATGGTTCCATATACATGAAGTACCTCATAGAGAATTTTTTGCTGAGGGGAAGGGCAAGAGTTCTTGTTTAATGGCTGCAGAATTCCAGCTGGGGGAAAGGAGTGGAGATGATCACACAACAATGTGAACGTATAAATGCCGATGAACTGTACACGTTTAAATCGGCAAAATGATAAATGTATGTTATGTATATTTTAACACAATAAAATAAACAAATTTTAAAATGTTTACAATAGAGCTTGGCACACAATAAATGACTAATCTTGTGCCCCACCCTTCGCATACTTCTATCACTTGCTATTATTTGCACTGTATTTTATCCACTGTGTCTGCCACTACTGTTACATTTCAGTCTTCTTGAAAGTAAAAGACCACTGGTTATATCTTATTCATCTTTTCTACCTCCGGCCTACCATAATGCCTGGCACATGTTAAGCACTCATTAAATGATTTGGGGAAAAAGAGAAGATTGCTCAAGACTCTTCCCCTCCTATTTCTTACATTTTTAAAACCTCTCAACGTTGTAAAAGGTCACTTATTTCTCTTTTCATGCTAGAAGATCCTTATTTTGGACTAAAATGGTAAGTTCACACTATTGTGCCAATGTATTGAGTTATTTAAGCTTCAACAAATGAAGGAGACATTTCTCTAAATTAGGCCTCTGAGGATTGGATCCATGTCATTCTTAAGGAATTACGTCTTACAGGCAGAGCAAAAGTGGAGCAGGGTTTGCTGTTCCTTTAGAGGGAAATTAATACTGTATAGAGTATTCTATATCCAGTACATAACTGGAGCCCCACATGGTTCTGTCTTCATGCAGTACCATTTCAAAGAAACAGTAGCCAGATGGCATAAGCTTTGAAGAAACTGTAGACCATTAATGAAGTTTCCTGATAGTGGCAACTAAGGGGATCCCATAGCACTTCATGCAGAAAGTCTCTCAGAAGCCTTCTGTAGGTCTCTTTCCATCTCATTAAACTTCTCCCCACCCACCCCCGCCACACACACACACAGTAACTGCACAATTCAATCTCTCTTCTCTCTCTCTCACCACCTCTTTCTTTCTCTTCCCAGCGTTCTCTCTCTCTTCCCACCTCTCCCTCTCTTTCTTTCTCTTTACCCATTCCTCTCCTCCAAGCTTCATTCTCATCCACCCCTTCCTCATCCACGCCGTGCTGCCATGCCCACTTCCCTGTCTGCAAAGTCCAGGCTCCTTGTGCCTGACTGTTCCCTCTGCACACAGCCCCTAGGAAGCATAATCAGGTCACCTGCACTGACTAGCACCCAACAAGAACCAGCACATAGTCCATCCCTCTTCCTGAAATTCTGGTAAAAAAATAAATTAAAATTTTGCACCTCATGTAATGCTGAGGAGCCCCTATGTCAGCATTTCTAGGATGTGCTCATGGAGAACTATTTGGCTGTCATCATATAACTTTCCTTTTATTTTTTATCCACCCTCATTTATAGGACCATAAGTTGATCAAAATGATACCAACTCATTTTTTGTCAGGCTTTCCTCTGGGTTCATGTTTTCAATTTTGCATGATGTACACCACCAGACCTGCTCTTCTCAAGACACTCACCAAGGGTACCTGGCTATTCACACCTGTCTGCTCACTCAGTGGGGGGCCTGAGTGCACACCTGTAACCTCTTTATGGCTTATGAACATGCTAGTTGAGGCACTTGGCTCTAGGTAATGAAGAAGTCTAGGAATGTGAATTGCCAAATCGTTTGACTTTGCCACTTTGTAAATGAGGGGCGTAACTGGGCTGTAATGTTCTAAGTTCTCCTCCGGGCCCAGAAGTCTATGTATCTGTAGTTAACACATACATTACCCCTAAAGCCCAGTTTCCACTTGCTTCAGACTTCCTTTGAAGCTTTAATTCCCAAGACCTAACTATTTTATTTCCTCTCTTCTGAACCCTCTGAATATCTTGCTTTAGTTTAAGGCTTCAATACAAATTACAGAGTCCACCCCCTAGAGTTTTAGATTCAGTAGAGAAATTGCACTTCTGACAAGTTATCGAGGTATGTGGGTGCTTCTGGTCTAGGAACCACACTTTGAGAGCCACTGGACTAAGAATTTTGAGAAGACTTTACCAACACTTTCTTATAAGAGGTTATCAATCTTGTTTTTCAGAGCTGATCACTCCTGATTTCCTCAGTAAGCATCTTCATTTCAAAGGATGCCTCCTCAGTCAAAACTAAAGACCATGTAGAAAGCCTAATTTTCAGGACAAGGATACTGAAGTGTAATTTTTAGGTGCACTGAATTTCCCAAAGGAATTCAAATGGCATAAATTTGTGAGGCAGAGTTTCAGCAGCACGATGCGGTCTTTTCCCAGCCCCCGAGCCATTTTACTAGACCAGGTCATCCTTCCAGGTCTCATGTTTTATGCTCCTTGTGAAGAAAATACTTCTGACAATTGCTGCCTCAGAACTTAACCTCTAATGCAATAAGTGACGGTGCACTGAACTCCAGAAGAGATTTAAGACTGGGGTCTAATGGCTTAAGACAATCCAGCACTGGTCTCACACCCTGCAGGAAGCAGCAGCTGCAGGCCTTAAAGCATTTACAAAATGCAGCATGCCCCAAAGTCAGTTTCCAAAATGAAGCAATGTCATCCATAAATTTGGAACACTTTAAGAAAGGAATTGACACGTTTTAGGCAACATTCACATCCTCTCCTTGAGGCATGTCTATGTTAAGAGTTCCTTTGCCTCACTTAAAATAGTTACCTTTTTCATTGTGTTCCTCTGTGGTATTTTTCCCGTAAACTCTTATTTTGTGTGGATATGTTAATGAACCTTATAATGCCAACCCCAGTGGATGGATGCAGACAGTTGTATTAAACACGCTATTTCCCTTGCCCACCATAGTGTTAAATGATAGTTTAGAGGTTTGTATTCATCACGCTGATCTAATTATACTAGACAGCTCTTGTTAAATCTCCAGAGTAACCAGATTTCAAGGACTTTTGTGCAGGTGCACAATTTTGAAGGCATTAACAGATTAAATACCTTCTAACCTCTCATGTATATAAGTTAGTAATGGACGGGTGCCTTCGTTAGCATCTCAACTCCATTGAACCTAGTGGGAAAAAGGGTGATCAGCCAGCCCAGTTTTAATAGATGAAAGGAAGAATTTCTTGCCTAGATGACATGAGCAATTTTATCTCTGTGAATCTCCATTTGAGAGGGTGTGCCCCATTTTGTATGTTCACCTCTGCAGAGTTTACCTTTAAGATGTTTACCTCATCAGAATCCATTTTTATGATAGTTAGTATGCCTTCTGGTTGCATAATTATATGGTATTGGTAAGAGTGATGTTGGAGGTGGTGAAGGTAGTGGTGACAGTGGTGGTGGAAGTAGAGATGGAGTAGGTGGTGGAATTGATGGAAGTGCTGGAAGTAGAGGTGGAGATGGTAGAGGTGGTGGTGCCAACCAATGCTAGAACTAGTGGATCCCACCCCACTTTCCAGATGAGGAAACTGAAGCCCAGAGAGGAGACAACATTATCATTTCACACAGGAGAAACATTTCTCTGCCTCTTCTCTGTCCCACTTACACAAAACCTGGTTAATATTGGGTAGTCCTAACAAATAATACCAAAACCCTTGAACTAAGGTTCCAGAGCTACCAAATCCTTACAACCAGGTACTCAGAAGAAATTAGGACATTCTGCTTTCTCCAGGCCAAAGAGCTGACCTGACTTCTACCTCATCAGGCTACGTATGTCCTATATACACTGCAAGGGAAACCCCAAAGCCTAGGTTCTGTGTAGTTGGAACTAGGGAACACACTGGTCTTTCCTGGAGAAATAAAATTAAGATGATTGGTCATTATATTATTATGGTTACATGAAAGGAGGCCAGAGTTGAAAGATGATAAGTGTGCTTGCAGGCAAAAATGTCCAGTGCTTCACAGAGGCTATTTTTTTTCAATAAACTTTTTTTTTTTTTTAATTTTGGAGTAGTTTTAGATTTACAGAAAAGTACAAAGGTAATACACAGAGTTCCCATGTACCCTGCATGCTGTCTCTCCTACTGTTAACATCTTACATTACTATGGTACATTTGTTACAACTAATGAACCAACCTTTGTCCTTTGGTACTTACTATTAACTAGACTCCACACTTTGTTTGGATTTCATCTGCATTTCCCTAAACATAAAACAATATGAACTTTTTACTTTTGTAACATGGTAAACTCCATCACACAAGATGGCTTGAAGCTCCTTAAGGGTAGGCTCTAATTATGTACATTCGTTCTTATTTCTTTTAGCACGTTATATATGTATGTGTATATATATATATAAATATATATATATATATGTATGTATGGGGCACAATAAACATATTGACTGATTAATACCCCATTGATTCCATTTTAGTACAAGATAATTCACCAACCTCACTCAGTTTAGCAATAGTTTTATACACCTAGAATATAGATGAGTAGCAATGGTTACTCATGCTATCATGTAAGCTGTCAAGTGTATTCTGCTTACTTTTCTTTTCAGAAAGCCCAGCCTAAATCTCAGAGCTGAAGATAGTGGTGATAGCCATGGAGTAAAGGGTTAAGCTTTTCAAGGTGATGCTGAAGAGAGCACAACAGGGAAAGGCTGGTGGCTCAAGAACCCCATAAATCCCTGCTCTGCTAGACTCTTCTCCTTGGTGACTAGACTCTTGGAGAGGTACATGGCACCCTGTCCCTTCTCTCTAGGGTACCTGCACATAATTGTGTCCAGCCCTTCTAGCAAAGGCCTCATTTTTTCAGCACTCAGCTTCCTTTGCAAATTGAAGGTTTATCTGGAAAGTTAACAGGGCAGAATTAAGTTACTCAGAAGTAACGTAAAGGAGAAAATCATGAGACCCAGAGCTTAAGTTTAAAATTAAAAGCAGCTCCTTTTGATGAAATAATAATAGCTAACATTTCCTAAATGCCAGGCACTATTTTACTGGGTTTATTAACTCACTTTATTTTCTAAGAATCCAAGAGATAGGTTTTCTCTTACATATGTAGAAACTTCTTTTATTCCTTTCTCTTCCACATGTTCAAGTACATAGATGAATCCCATCTGACATATATTAGTATATTGCATCTTGAAAAATAAAGTACATTGCCAGCATATGAACCTGATTCCAGAACCCTTGAAAATAATGACAGGAGAAAAATATAATCAATAAGGAATCATCTGGCTCAACTCCACCACTCTCACTACCCTATCCCCATCTCCTTCTTACCCACACAGACAGAAGCACACATACAAGATACAGTGGACTGCCATGACAGCTACTGTCTTGATTCGTTTTGTGTTGCTATAACAAGATACCTGAGACTGGATAATTTATAAAGAAAAGAGAGTTATTTGGCTTACAACTCTGGTGGCTGGGAAGTCCAAGAAATGTGGTGCTGGCATCTGCTCAGCTTCTGGTGAGGGCCTCATGCAGCTGGCAGAGAAGCAGAAGGGAAAGTGGGTATGCCAAAAAAAGAAAGAGCCAAAATGAGGAGGAGCTTCATTTTATAGCAACCCATTCTCACACTAACTAATCCAGTCCCTTGTGTGAGAATTCACTATCACAAGAATAGCATCAAGCTCCCCATGATGGTGGAGGCCCCATGGTCCAGATGCCTCCCATCAGGCTCCACCTCTTAAAAGTTCCACCTGCAACATTGCTGCCCTGGGAATTAAGGTTCCAACGTGAGTTTTGGTGGGGACACTCAAACCATGCAACTACCAAAATAATTGTGACTACCTGCAAATTCTTATAGATAGGAAAAGAATTACTAGGTTAACTCTAAAAAGCATGTATTTCTCATTATTAAAGTGATATATGCTCATAGTAGAAAATAAACAACAGAAAAATACAAGTTTTGAAGGAAAGCAAAAATGATCCATAAGCACATCCCACAATACAGTCATTTCTACTATTTTGTCGTAGCTCCTACAAATCTTTTTTTCTGTGTATGTATGGTTTTCTTTCATTGAAGTCACACTGCATGCACACTTTAATTCTGAAACTTTTTTACATAGCATTACACAGTATCATTTTCCCATGTTATTACAAATTATTCAAAGGTATCATTTTTGTGACTAGGGTAGCATGTTTCATATTGTAAGTCAGGACTCGAGTAAGTCTGCCCCTCTGCCCCTTTGCCACTACACTGCATGCAACTCTTTTTTTTTTTAATTCTCATACAATAAAAAGATCATACAGGCCTTCATAAGCTTGGTTTCACTTCTGGGTTTATTCATGGCTAAGTTATTTCTGCCAAAATCAGGTCCTTTGCTATCCAAAATGCTTTAATATTGACATCTGACCATTTATAACAGGAAGGCACATAAACACAGTGACTCTCTAATTTATGATACTGAACTAGTAAAAAGAAAATGCTTTTTAAGGTACATTAACGCAATCAAATGCTACCACATAAGGAAATCAATATTTTTGAGATGATAGTTTCCAAACAGTTAGAGTATTAGTATGGAGCCCTTTTGTGTGTTCAGCAAAAACCCAAACAAGGAGAGTAATAAATGGTATAGGGAATACAGATTGATATTAGATTCATAATAATATTTTCTGGTTAGATAATTTTTATTTGCTTGATGTTATGTCAATGGAAATAAAGTGGAGAGAGTATAGACTTTGAAAACAATAACTGAATTCAAATTCCAGGTTTGCCATTCTGTAATTTCATTTTTTACTAGGCAAGTTGTTTAACCTCTGAGACTCAGAGACCTCACCCACAAAATAAGGTTCACAGTGTCCACCTTATCATGTCATTTGTGCTAAGGATTAATTGAGACAATGTGCATAAAGGTTCTTAGTGCATGGTACGTAACAGAGGCTTCATAAATGATAGTTCTCACTACCATTTCTTTTCCCTAAATAGCCTGGTTTACTCAACAGACATTTAGCTTAATCCCTGGTTCAGTACACATAATCTTTCCAATCCTCCTTCCTTCCATATGTATACATAGATCTTGCCATATCCACTTGTGCAGAAATGTGCTATATGTAAATGCAAATTTTACTCTGTGAAAATACATATAAGATATCCTCCAGAGTAGCAGCTATTCATATGCATGAATTGTATGCCAACCTGCTTGATTTGGATAGAGTTGGTGCAGGCTGGACATAACAGCAAGCTGGCCGGAGCATTTGCTCTGCTCATCAGTCGCCAAGCCAAATTCGGCAGATCTGCCTGGCTTGTCAGAGAGGATATCCCTTTCTTCTTTTGTGTCCCATTGAGTCTTCTGAGTCCTGGAACAACCTTCCCGGCTAGAGAAGTGTTCTGCCATCAGGCATGTCAGAGTGGGTCACAATTCAAACATAGGGAGCAGACTGCAATCTAAAGCAGTGCTACTCAAGGTGGTCCTAAGACTAGCAGATCAGCACCACCTACAAGCAAATTTGGGGACTCTGCAAAGGCCTATGAATCAGAATCTCTGAGGGGGAGGCTCTTCAGGTGAGTCCCATGCTTGCAAAATTTTAATTTAAAGTGAAACTTCATTCATTCAACAAATGTTAATAGAGCTCCTGCCTCTCTCCCCATCGCTCACTTGTCACCGAAAACACTGGCTTCCTTGCTGAACCTTGAAACAGGAGGAGGAAGAGTAAAGACTTTCGATGTAACTACCCAGAACGGTTAAAATTCCATTTGTATTTCATCAGTGTTCCTAGTTCCAGTTTTCAGACTAGTTTCCAATGTCTTTTAGAATTTTTAAAATTCAGTTAAAGTGCTTGCTTTTTAGCAATAGAAATTTCACTGGTATTGAAATTAGTTTTCTCAAAAAAAACAGAGAATTGTATATTACTCCATTATCTCCAGTTACTTCATCTAGGACAAGCTTCCCCGGAAAATGCCAGCATTTGCAGCATGGGCTGGTGCTGTGGATGATAGCTTTGGCACAGAAGGCACATGTGCATATAGCATCTTACGCAGCAGGTGGCCATAATCATTTCCATGACTGGCTGTCGATTTCCTGGTAACAAGAGTCGCTTGGGTACATGGGCAGGACCAACACACACGGTTCAGAACAGCCATCAGTGCTAAAAACAATTCAAGATATATGTGGATCAAAGTCAGGGGTCATTCATTATGTTAACTGAAATAGGCCAGGTGCAGAAAGGCAAATACCATGTGATCTCACTTATATGTGGAATCTAAAAAAGTTGAACTCATAGAAGCAGACAGCAGGATGGTGGTTACCAGAGGCTGGGGGTGAGGGCCAGGGGGAGTTGGGGATATGTTGATCAGAGGATACAAAATTTCATTTATTCAGGAGGAATAAGTTCAAGAGATCTATTGTACACCATGAGGACTATAGTTACAACAATGTATTGTATTCTCAAAAATCTCTAAGAGAGTAGATTTTTAAGTGTTCTAACCACAAAAATGCTAATATATGAAGTAATGCATATGTTAACTAACTTAATGAAGCTATTCCACAATGCATGCATATTTCAAAACATCGTATTGTACATGATAAATATATGCAATTTTTGTCAGTTTAAATAATTATTAATTTTTTAAAGTCTGGGATCATGAATTACTTCATCAAAGGTATCTTTAAAAAAGTTAAGAACATGCATAGAGCTTAAATTAACTTTTATTTTTCCAATTTTACATAAGAATCAAATCAAATAATATTTGAAATTCTATCTCTTGTGGCTTTTGAAATGTCTTAAATGCATTTGCCTAGTACTCATTCCTCAGAATATCATAAAGCAGAATTTGGCAATACCAAAACATTATTTACCTTTATTTTGTTTAAAACATGAAGATAGATCTTTTGTGGGGAGGTGGGGTTGTTTTGTTTGGGACTTTTTTTGGTCTAATTTTAAAGCTTATCCCTGCTCATGTATGAAACTCAAGCAAACGTAAACAGCAAAATAAAAAGCAGCTCAAATTCACCGTAGGTAATTGCTGTCAATATTTTAAAAGGCATTCTTACATATATCTCTTTATAATCACATACACACAACTTTATGTAAAAAGGACTATACTATACCTGAGGTTTTGAACCCCATTTTTCCCCTGGTCCGTCCCTGTGTCCTGGAGACCTTCCAGTCTCAGTAAATATAAAGATAATTTATCTTTTTAAATAGCTGCATAATGTTTTGTTTACTGGGTTATCATAATGTATATGATATGTTACCTATTTATAAACAGGTATGTTTCTTCTAGTTTTTATAACTCTAAATAAGATTAGGATAAACATATCCTTGTACATGGAAATATTTGTACATTTCTAATTTTATCACTAATAGAAATAACTAGCAGTGAAATTAGTGATAGAATGCCATATGCATTTAGAAGTTTGGTTCCATCAGCAAACTGCCCTCCAAAAACACTGTCATACTTTTTAATCTTTGCCAATCTGATAGACAAAAATTGATAGCTCATTTTTATTTCTATTTCATTATTAATGAAGTTAAAGAAAACTGAGTTTAGATACATGTGAAGTTAACTGATCATCTCAGGAACCCTCTGGTTAACATATTAATTGGGCTGTGCTGTATCCAATGAATTTTTCATTTATAAGCTTAGAAATATTGCCTCTTTGAACCTCTTTAGAAAAAAAATTATAGCAAGTTTCTCTTAAAAGAAACAGATAAGAATAATTTACATACATCAGAACATACGGCTTCAGGCATCTTGTCATTTTTCTAAGATATTTATAATCTTGAAAAAAGTATTTGGGAAAAAGTCAAACTTTCCAATGTGGTTCTATCATTATAAATAATTGCGAAAAGCTATTTCAAAAGCAGACTGTGAAGAGATTAAAAGTCAGGAATCCTGGGCTCTCTGTTCCAAGTCTGCCCCCAACCAACTCAGTGACCTTATGAAATCGACTTCACCTCTGTGGTCCTCAGTTTCCTCCTTCAAAAAAAATGGAATGGATTGAATAGATGTCCTTTGAGGGCTTTGCCGCCTGAGATGTGACGATGATGATCTGCATTCTTAGGACAGTTAGCTTTGCCAGGTCCATTATTGACAGAGGTCCCAATCCTGGCACCAATTCAACTCTCGCCTTCTATCTTGAACACAACGATAGACACTCAGCTTAAATCTTGGTCAAATGCAATGAATTCATTTTTTATTTGAAAAACATTTAATAATCTAGACAAGTTGGAGAAATGTATCATTTATTTCTGTATGCGAGTGGGTTTGTGTATGTGTGTGCGTGTTTTAATTTATTCATTTCTTAAACATTTCTTAGGTATGTACTGTCTTATAGGCTACTGCTGGAAATACAAGGCTGAACAGGACAAATATTTCCTTCCTCAAGGAACTCAATATCCAGTGGAGAAATGGACAAATAAGCAAACAGGGATTGTCTGAAAAAAAACTGTGCTTGAATATAGTACCGTTTCTTTCTCAAAATTTACATTTGTATGAGATGGCATTTTCCTTTACCTCCATGTTGCTACAGAGATAAAAATGATAAAGGTTTAAGCAAGCATAAAATGTCTTTAGAAAAAGCGCCAAATATTTGGACCTTTTTTAGAGTAAAATTATCCACTTTGAATGACAGATCCTAACATTTCCTCTTATTTTAACTGCTCAAATATGATTTCAACAACCAGGAAAGCGTGAGGCATATTTAAAGCCCAAACATGGTTACTTTGTCCTAGTAAGTTAGAGAAAGACCAGACATAGTACAGGCAAGTCTCAGGGGTAGTGCCAATCAATAAGAGACTCCTGTCGGTAGGCAAAGCACCATATTCACGGAGCACCACAAACTTCAGTTGTACTGATGCCAGTGGCCAGTTTCATGGATTCCAGCATGTGGGCAGAGGCTAGCATTGCAGAAGCCAGACTGGGTGATATTAGCATCCCAGGAAGTTGGAATTTTGCTACTAGGAAGTTATTCCATATATAACAGGAGTGCAGCTACTAATCTAGGTTTAAGCTGAACTTCAAGCCTCTGGAAAGGAAGTTAGAGACTGTCTAGAAAAAAGAGTAAGGTATACAAAGCAGTTGATAACAGAAAACAAAAATCAAAAGAGAAACACAGTTTTGTGACCTAGTGCAGTTATTCTCAAACTTCTGCATGCATCAGAATCACCAGAACAGCTTGTTAAAGCTCATATTGCTAGACTCCCACATCTAGAATGTCTGATTCAGTCGGTTTGAGTGGGGCCGAAGAATTTGTTTTCAAAAAGGTTCCTGGGTGATATTGATGCTTCTGGTCCAGGAACCACACTTTGAAAAATACTTACAAAACAGACCAAGAGCTCGTTCAGGCTTGGCAACTCAGACATAAAAACCTTGTTTTCAAAATTGGGAGTGTGAAAGGAAGGGGAATATGTGGAAGCCTGTGGTTTTAGCCCCAGCTATGTCCTGGTCTGATAAACAACAAGAGAACCAGAAAGAGCAAGATAGGTCTACGCAGGTCACCGGGACAGATTTAAAAAACGTGGATGGGGACAGAGTGACTGACACTGGAGATGTGATTGGTTTGGGAAAAGATGTCATGGAGTTGGTTATCCATGATCCCAGTTTTGGGGTGCAGGAAGAGGCAGGGGCAGGGGCATTAGGCAGGAACTGGTCTTAACGTCCACAGGGACTCATAATCATCTTTCTGAACCAGGGGCGGTTGCTAAATGCAAACACGTGCCTGTTCTTTGTGTATACTTAAAGAGTAGTTCTATATCTAAATTCTGATCCAAACTATAAGGTTTGATCCTATGAAATGACCAATATTTAACAGCTTCTGACTTACCAAAAAAAAAATAAAAATGGCAACTTCACAAGATGCAACCTAATGCAATATGAACTGTAAAATAAATGTAATATAGAATATGGACTGAAAATAAATGCAGAATTCTTTATACTTAGCTCTCCTCTTTTGTCAAATAAATTTTAAATGAGGAATCAACTTTTAGGTTTTCTATATTTAGATTTAAGTACTTTGAGGATTTTTCCATCACAGATTTTCCATCCTTGAAACCACTTGCACAGAACTGACTCTGATCTGCTGCCCCCTGCTGTCAGCTAGGGAAGCAACCTGATTTTTAACTGTTCGGGAGGCTAGAGCTAATCCTTTAAAAAAAAAAATCAGGGTTTCTAAACATGTCACTTAGGATTATCCCTTGGTTTGGGTAATCCTTGCCAGTACTTTTCTCCATTAGAAGATTATTGAGACTTGATGCAATAAGTCATTATCATGTGAGCCCTACTGGCCTGACATGTTTCCCTTTTTGGATATAACTTAACAGAGTTAGAAAAGAAGAATAGAATTACAGCTGGACTCTCAGTAACTCACACTAATGACAGGGACAGCTGTTTGCAAATTTCAGTCATCAGACTAAGGAGAATGTATGGAAAGGTAATGGCATGGAGGGGCTTCAAGCCTGGATCTTGATGATTTTGCTGGAGTGAGTTAGGATTTAATTGCCTTCAGCAAAAACTGGGGCTTGTGCTCCAGTAGTTTTGTTCTTTATGTGATAAAATGGAATGAGTATAAGCCAACTCTAGGTCTTTGCCCTCAATTTTTCTCTGTCACATCAAAAGGGACTGCTGGGTTTTTATAAGAATCACTGAGTTTTAGATCTAACACAGAACTGTGCTGCTGGTGGTAATTGATGGTTGCTTGCAGGAAATGATGGAAAATGCTTAAAATTCAATCCAGAATCAGTTGGAGAGTTAAGATTGTAACTCAGATACACAACTGTTTAAATGCTGTCCCCTCCCTACCCACCATTTGTTGTCAATGGTTTTTAAAGGCCCCTCAACACGTTGTTTGAAGCTTAAGCTGGGACGGAAGGGTGTGTGTCCGTCCCCAAGAGGCCTTAGCACTGTCTCAGTCCCCACCCTCAGCCATTTGTAAATGGCTCTTTGTCTCCTAGAACCTCCTCCAAAAGGGATGGGTACAGGTGTTCCCAGTTGGATCACAGGCTGAAAATGTTGAGAATGACTATTCTGAATTATGGTTGTGATTTAATCTGGCAAATATTATTGAGCTGCTCTCTGTAATAAAGTAGGCTCTGGTGATGCAGGAGCATATAAGCCCACCCAAAGGCTCACAATCTGGCTTCCTGTAAGTGCGTGCAAACTGGTTTTACTCAACTATTACTGAAGTAAAGAGAATTGTTGGCAAATGTTAAACAATTATGTGAAAGAAACAGGCAGATAGTCCCTGGACCCACTGATCAACCTTAACATAAATAAAAGTGGGGAAACAAGACCTGTGCATTCGTATGCATTGTCTGAATTGGGATGTGCTGGAAGCTTAACATACAGAGTGACTTTGAAAGATTTAGTCCCAGAAATATATACTTCATTAACAATATTGTATGATCACATATTGAAATGATAATTTTTGATATATTAGGTTAAATAAATTATTACAATAAAAAGAAAATTATTGGCTAAAACTTCCCCCATTTAAACTGCAAACTAGTTTGCTAGTGACATGAACATTTGCTACAGTTTACACTATTTCTCATAAGATGAAAACCAAAATCTTTAACCTAGCTCGCAAGGTTACACAAACGATGGCGAAGGGCAGGTTTTGTTTGGTTTTGTTTTTTTTAATGTCCAATTCCTTGCAGATTGATGATTTTATAAAGACAATAACCATTTTTCAAATAAATGAAATGAAAAAAGTCACACAAAATGCAAGCCCAATTTTGTTATTAGTTTAACAAACATAAAATTACTTTGTGAAATGGCTACAAAAATTTCTACAATGTAGACTTCCAATTTTTATACTTGCCTCATCCCCAGTAGGGTAGCAAACAGTTCACAGTCCACATACCACTCTTTGAGTGACACAGGTCAGCCCCTGCCTACCTCTCCCTATCACTCTCTGCAGGCAGCCACACTGGCCTGTTTCCCTTCTTAGAACATGCCACTCCCCTTACACTGGCAGGACTCCCAACCCCTCTGTGCCTAGTTTATCAGAACCATCTTTCAGATCTCAAGCCACAAGCCTCTGTCTTTACCCTGACAGCCTAGACTTAGTCAGGGTCCCTGTCTGTGCTCCATTGTGCCATGTGCCTCTCTTTATCACACGTTTCACCATTTAGAAGAACCTGATTCCTTCACTAAGCTGTAAGTTTACAGCGATGGCGTCAGTCTTGTTCACCAATGATCTCAAATGCCTAGGACATGCTACATGCTCAATAAATACTTGTTTAATTAATAGATAATTAAAATATAATTTGAGCTCACAAAATTCAAACTTTCATTTTGTAACTGAGAAAACTAACCTACAGAGAGTTTAAGCAATTTGCTTAAAATTTCCAAGGACATATATATTCAAAACTAAGACCCAGATCTGCCTAAGTCCACACCATTACTTTTTTCCTGAACACACTAAAATGGGGCATCATAAAAATTGTTTTGGATGGTGACCATTTCCATGAGTTGAAGCCATTTCCAAAATTACCCAGAAAGTTTACACAGTTAAACAATATTTTATTTTGTATCTACTCATTCATTTCACAGATGTTTGTTGAACACCTACCATTTGACAGGCATTACTCTAAATGTTATAAATGTGGCAGTTGTGGAGAAAGCCCAGAGTTTCCTGAACAGCCTCATTCTAGTTGGAGAGACAACAGCAAACATAGAAAAATACCCATAATTGGCGATAAGTCCTTTGCACAGAATTAGCACAAGATAAAGGGATGGAGGGACTTTGAACAGAATTAGCACAAGATAAAGCGAAGGAGGGCCTATTTTGGATGATGTAATCAGGAGGCCCGTCTGAGGAGGTGATGCTTGAATTGAGACCTGAATATGAAAAGGGGCTGAGGAATTCTGGTGGAAGGCAGAAGGGACAGCAACTACAAAGCTGTGAGGTGGGAACAAGCTCTAGTAAGTTCCAAGAACAGCAAGTGTGGCTGGGCAGGAGGAGGTTCTGACTCCAGGATGAACGAGAAAGTAGGATCCAATCTTGGCTGGCTCGTCTGAGGGCACTGATGTAAGCGGATTTGCCTTTTCCTCTGGTTGTTAAGGAGAGCACTGTGGGGTCAGATGGAAACAGGCCAGCAGCAAGAGGACCAGTTCAGGAGTCCAGGTGAGAGATGAGGGCAGGATAGCAGCAGTGATTGGTGGTGAGAAGGGGTCGCATTCAAGATGTATTGACTCTGCTGATGGATTGGATATTGCAGGTGAGGAAAAAAGAGAACTTGGGATAATTGCCAGGCTTTTTGGCTTGAGCAACTGAGTGAATATTAGTGCCAAAAACAGAAATATTGGAAGACTCAGGAGAAACATTTGGAGGGGGGAGATTGGTTTTAAATCAAGAGTAAAGCCATGTGTGGAGTAAATAGCACACAGAGTAGACCACAGAGAGAAAACAGTTTTCAGTATCGTCCATCAGAAACCTTGTGATGCTGACATTTTCTCTAATAATCTTACCTGTGTTTGTATGTTGTGGTATATTAAGTATATGAATAAGAAGATTTGGGCAGAGTATTAGATAGAATGATTAAATCAAGTAATTGAAACATTAATACTGGCATCGAAAATTGGTATCATTTTTGTTTGTTTTGCCTAATGTCAAGTTAATTTTCCTAAATTTAGAGATAACGAGTTAAAACTGTTCCTTCATAATATATAGCACTATTTACAAAATTATTTATTACAGCAATGATTCCATGTCAAAATAGGAAATAATATAAATTGTCATCAATAAAGTAAATATATTCTTATAACTGAATATTATTATGCGGATATAACAAAAATAAATTCTTTATGCACTGATGTAGGAAAATCTTTAAGATGTATCCAGTAATAAAGGCAAAGTATACAGTAATTGGTACAGTATGTTACTTCTTGTCATTAGAAGGATAGGATAATAAAAATATGTGTAGTATCTGTGTTCACTTGCATGGACATAAAGAAACTCTGGAAGGACACATAAAAAAACTAACCACAGTGTTTATGGACAGGGCATGATGGACGGGTGAGCTAGGCAGATGGGGAGTAGGGGCGTGAGGAAGATTTTCTACTGGATGCCTTTTTAAAATTTTTGAACGCTATCAATGTAACACCTATTCAAAAAATTAAATTAAGAAAAATAACATTAGGCAGAGTTTAAAGAATGACCAGAATTATTATTGAAAACACACTTTGCTGCCAATAGAAACTTTTTAAGCAAGGCACTTCCACTGGGCTCTGAGCAACCTCCCTGGGAAAGGGAAGATGAGTTTCTGATGTGAACTCTTTCCTCCTTAGGACTTGCTAATTCTTACCTCTCAGATTCTGCACACAGCCTTCCAACTTGGGTAAGAAAGAGCTGAAATGTCTAGAATCTAAGATGAAAGTGATAAATAAATAACCTTATTATATTTGCTTGATTGCTTTCTTCTTTGCCAGGTTAAGTGCTTTGCAGTACTTTTTTGAAATTCATTTACTCAAAAAAAATTATCTCTTATGTGCAACATACTGCTCTGTACCCTAAAATATAAAAATTAATGTAATTTCTGTTGACTCTGTTAATACACTTAAGGTATAAGGAGGCAAGGAAATGCCGTCCTTTTAGCAGGTAAGTATATTTCCATGGTCCTAAGAGATTATTAGGATCATGGAAATGCAGGTAAGTATATTTCCATGGTCCTGGCCTGAAATGGCTCAGGGCTTAATAAGAACAGCACATGCAATTTGCCACTTTAGGAGGTGAAATCCACTTGCTTCCATTGCCTTTCTAGGTCATGATAAGGATCAAATTTCACTTTTGGAAAAGACAGCTTGTCTCTCTTCTTACTGTGAGTGTTTACCGTGGTAAGAGTATGAATTAAATTATTTCAGCTTTGCGTTTAGGTTTAAAAACATGCTTTCACTCGTTTATTCATTCCAAAAACATCAATCCTCTCCCAGGGACTCGACATTGATGATAGGAGAGAGGGAGATATGAAGATGACTCTGCTTTGGACCCTGTCCCAAGAAGGTGGCATCTAGCTGGGGAGTAATGGCATGCCCATAAATAACTACAGTACATGGCAGAGATGATCAGTGTCTTAGGAAAGGTTCAGATAAAGAGCCCTAAGGAGACAGGTATCAGCTGAGCTAGCAAAGCAGCAAAATCTCATCTCAAGTCCCAGGCAAAGGTCACAGAAGTGGTCTAGGTCAAACCTATCCCCGATATTGAAGCCTGAAAACCTAGTCTGAGAGCGGCTTTTCAACCCAGTGTTCCCAGTGTGGCAGCTGAAGGATATCTCTTGATTATATATCTTAGTTTTGAGGTTTTTCTAAGTCTTTGAAGTACATTGCTCACTCTGATGCCTGAGCAGGTTTTGACATTCACTGCCGACGTAAACATGATTTCACCTTATTAGAAATAAATTTAGTTCCGTTTTTTCCTGCAAGCAAACAAGGTCAATAACTCCCATTAGTCCAGTCACATAGATGAAAGGCAGCTAAAACTTCATTAAAAATAACTGCTAATACTTTTTAAACACTTACTGTGCTTACTTTATAAGCATTGCTTCATCTAGTTCTTATATTAGACTTAGAAGTTAGACAGTTATTACTCTGCTCATATTACAGATGAGAAAATAGAGACATAAAGAAATTATCTATAGTCATACTGCTACTAAGTGGGAGAGCTAGGAGTTCAATTTTGATCTGTGTGATTTCAAAACCATGATCTTAAGCCTTATGCCCGTGATTTTCAAACATTAGCCTGCATAGAATCACTTGAAGGGGTTATTGAAACACAGCTTGATAGCTTCACCGCCCGTTTCTAATTTAATGGTTTGAGAGTGGGCTACAAGAATTTGCATTTCTAACAAGTTCCCCTATGATGCTGATGCTGAGGCTGCTGATGCAGGTGCTGCACTTTGAGAAACGCAGCACTCTGCTACGCTCCTACCAATGGTAATTTCCCCAGTGTTCTTTGGAGGAACTTGAACCCAATCTCACTGGATAAATATTTATGCCAATGCTCCCTTTTTTGGAATAATCAAGAATTCACTTGAGGGTTTTTTTTTTTTTTTTTTTTTGAGACGGAGTCTCGCTCTGTTGCCCAGGCTGGAGTGCAGTGGCACAATCTCGACTCACTGCAAGCTCCGCCTCCCAGGTTCACACCATTCTCCCGCCTCAGCCTCGTGAGTAACTGGGACTACAGGCGCCTGCCATCACGCCCGGCTAATTTTTTTGTATTTTTAGTAGAGACAGGTTTTCACCGTGTTAGCCAGGATGGTCTTGATCTCCTGACCTTGTGATTCGCCTGCCTCGGCCTCCCAAAGTGCTGGGATTACAGGCGTGAGCCACTGCGTCTGGCCCACTTGAGGTTTTTGAACAGACTGACTCACAGAGAATTTAAAGCAAATATCCAAAATATTAAAATTCCCAATTTAATAATTCATTTTCTATGAAATGAATATGAAATTCTTTTTCGTGAAGGGCAAGGCTGATCTTTCTACATGAATTATGAAGATTTTTAAATTAGTTGAATAACATTCTGATCACAGCTTATAATAGTTTCAGTGAATATTTTGTCCTTCAAACAGACATATGATATGAGAATTAAGAAAAGGGCTGGGCACGGTGGCTCACGGCTGTAATCCCAGCACTTTGGGAGGCCGAAGTGGGCAGATCACTTGAGACCAGGAGTTCGAGACCAGCCTGGTCAACATGGTGAGACCCTGCCTCTACTAAAAATACAAAAATGTAGCCAGCCAGGCATGGTGGCCCGTGCCTGTAATCCCAGCTACTGGGGAGGCTGAGGTGGGAGAATCGCTTGAACTCAGGAGGCAGAGGTTGTGGTGAGCCAAGATTGCGCCACTGCACTCCAGCCTGGGCAACAGAGCAAGACTCCTTCTAAAAAAAAAAAAAAAAGAAAGAAAAGGAAGCACTCAAATTCTAAAAGCAGCACTGGACAATCAGGAGAAAGCTATCTTCCTGGCACATTTAAATAAAGGAAGAGGTGTTTATCTTACATCCTGCTGTTGTCTCTTCCCGTAGCATCTTGTGCTTTCTCCTTAATGGCATTTACCATGCTTGAAATTATTTGTGTAATATCTGTCATCTCTTCCAAATCCTAAACTCCACAAGGATTACATCTGTCTGTCTCATTTGCCACATTCCCCCAGCCTGGGACAGTGCTTGGCAATATTTGTTGACTGGCTGATTTACTGCTCCGTGATCCGTAATCTTACAAGCAACAAATCATAATCCCAGCAGTTACAAGTCGGTCTAGTGAGCTCCAGAGAGAACTTTTTACAGAATATACATTATGTGTTGGGGGTGGGGGGTGAGGAGAGGAGAGATAATTATGTGAATGCGATACGTTTTTGTGCCCCATTCGTAAGCCTTTTCTGAAGCACATCTCTGAGATGCCTTATTCCTGTTAAATGATTTCTGGGCTGGAATATAAAGAAAACACACATTGCTTGAGAGAAACTAGTTTAATGAGGCAAAAAATAAAAACATCTTATGATTCCAATCCAGCTGTGTGGATATTTCCTGCCAAAAGGTGTAGGAGTTGGAGTAGTAGGGGATGCACATGAATGCAAATGCAAATGAATGTCTAGAGGCCCAGATGGACTGCAGGCTATATCAGGACGATCCAGTGTCTGTGTTCTTATTGTCATGCTCCAGATGACACAGTAGCTGTCCCTACCATTGTACATCGAGAGAGGATGCTGACTGAGTCATCTCTTTCAGATTCTTAGATAATATATGTCTCTCTTCACTTTCATAGCTCTTGTGATGATACTTGGTAGGTTGCAAAGTACTGGAAGAATAGTCGTAAAGATCAAGAGGTTAGACATGAAAAACTTCAGATGAACTCCAAGCAAATAATTGAACAGAATACATTTGTGATTTAGTTCAAATGTGAATTGCCAGCATCAGAAAGATAGGAACTACTTGCGCAGACTGATTGTTTACGGAAAAGCCTTCATTCTGCGAGTTCCTTAAGCACCTGTTTGATTTACATGATGATGTTTGTTGTGTTGTGCTCTAGTGTGGTGTGCTATTGGCTAATGTGGAAAGAGATACTTTTGGCTGATGTGATGCTTTTGGCTTACTGTCTTTCCACATACCCAATAGCATCACACTAGAGTCCTAAAAAATCCCATTTATTACCATGCCTCCCTTAAAGGTATTTTTAGGACTTCATCCATTATGTTACCAAGTACCACCTTTTAGGGTACAATTTCCTAGGAGATTGACTTCTGGAAGAGCTGTATGTGTCTTGAGCAATTGGTTTGCTTCCTATCTTAAGAAAACCAAAAAACTGTGTAATTGATTAGGGTTCAGTGTCCCTAGTTAGTAGTAAGGGGCTTAGGAAAATGGGACTTCATTGTTTTCTCCTTTGATTTTATACTGTGTAAAAAATACTGTGTATATATTATACTGTGTATACATTGTGTTTTCTTTTTCTATTTTATTAATTTTTAAAGTTAACTTATATCCATTATGTAGCAAGGTACAAATAAATTCATTCAAAAATACTTTCCAAGAATTTATTAAGTGCCAAGGACTCTTTTAGATGATGGAGATTCCATATTGAACAAATTTAATATGGCTCCTGTACTTATGTAGCTTAAGTTTGTAAAGACGTGAAAAGTTTATTAAGGCATGTCTTGAGAATAGATATGTATTCTCCCAGTGATCTTGGGAATATAGTTTAACCTCTCTGAACAGATCTCCGTTTTCTAAAATAGAACAGGATAATACCTTTATTTTGTAAGATTTTTGCGAGGAGATCAAACACATAAGGTATACCTGTTAACCTGTTATATAACAGGTTATCTGTTAATGCCTATCCCTTTTCCCACTTAATAACATAAAATATTTTTTTCAAATGCTTCTGATTTAAACTCTGCATCACAAAAATAGATGTTTCAGATCCTCACTTAAAGCTGAGGGATGGATGCTTATACACCAATTTGATTTTATAAAAGGCCCAACCCAACTCAATCAAGAAGAAATTGAGAAGGGAAAGAAAGAAACTTGAGTAAATTTCCCTCTAAAAAGAGCAGGATGAAGAAAGGAGAAACCACCCGGAGGGGAGTACGCTGGCTCTGGCTGGGAAGAGAGATGACAGACAGACATAACAGAGGTTCCACTCAGATCAGAACTGTGAGGCTCCCTCTTTCCACTCCATTTGATTTTGCCTCCAGAGAATAAATGTGAGAGCAGGGAGCCTGAAGGAACACCTCCTTCTTGTTGTTTTTCTAATGGACATTTTGCCAGGTGTCTCTCTGCAGAGTTAAGAAAGGCAAGCGCGTCTAAACTTAACTACTATCTTTAAAAAGTTGGCCAAGCGCAGTGGCTCATGCCTGTAATCTCAACACTTTGGGAGTCTGAGGCAGGTGCATCACTTGAGGTCAGGAGTTCGAGACCAGCTTGGCCAACATGGTGAAACCCCGTCTCTACTAAAAATACAAAAATTAGCTGAGCATGGTTGCACACACCTATAATTCTAGTTACTCAGGAGGCTGAGGCAGTAGAATCGCTTGAACCCGGGAGGCAGAGGTTGCAGTGAGCTGAGATGGCGCCACTGCACTCCAGCCTGGGTGACAGTGCAAGACTTCATTTCAGAAAAAAAGTTACTTGTTTTTATTTGTTTTGGGTTTTTCTCTTCTTACCTCAAAGACAGAGTTGAGTGTGGAAGTGCCTGCTTGTATGTCCAGATCATGACCACCTACTCAAGGCACATCGACTGCTGACCCAATGGCAGCCTAACCTATTTGCAGACAAATTACTCAAGAGGGGAAAAAAAATTCTACTAAACTCTGACCCTGCATTCCTAAGCAGAATGGAGCCAGAGTTCCATCAAGTGTGACTCAGCGATGCCTGTGAAGGAGCCCCTAATCATTTGCCAAAATGCAAGACCGAGCCCCTAACAAGGAGTAAGTCTGGGAAAGGTTTTCACAAGCCTAAAAATGATTTCTATTTAGCTCATACATACTTATCAAGTACCTAGAGAGAGGCAGCTTGCTGTGGTAGTGGGAAGATCTCCAGCTTCAAAGTTAAGCAAACGCAGATTCAAATCCCACCGCTGCCACTTTAACTTAAGTATTATTAAAGGAAGTATTAGAACCTACTTTGCCGGAGTGTTTCAACGATTCTGTTTGATCTCCCACATAAAGAGTTTGGCAGTGTCTTGTTGCTTCCCTGACCTTGCTTTTCCATTTTACTGGTAACCGATGTACACAAAAAATCCAGGATGTACAGATGTGAAGCCACTAGAGCATAGAATGAGATAGTACTTGACGAAGCCCTAGAATCTGTGGAATGTTCTTCCATATCCACAGCTGTCCTTAAGCTGGCCTGAGATATACAGTACATTGGAGAATTGAGTAGAACTTGAGGACTGAAAAAAGTCTCATATGTTTTCATTCCATAAGAACCCTTTTCTTTTATTCTCTGCTGTCTGTGGATGTGTCACAGGAGTATCCACAAATACACACCAATTGTAGCATAGCACTTATATCATTGAAAATTCATGATATTTGCTGTCTTGCCCAAGATAAGGGAGAGATGAAGGAGAAAGAAAGAAAAAAGAAAGAAGAAGAAATTAATGATTCGCAAATGCCCACAATATTAACTTCCTGCACTGGGTTCTTTGGCTACAGCACTGTGAAATGGGTGTCATTATTCCCATTTTCACAGATGAGAACAGAGAAGCTCAGAAAGGCAACCTTGCCACACCCTTCTAAGTGGGAGTGCTAGGACTGAAACTTAGGCTTTTTGCCCCCTTGGTCCAGAGAGTGGTAGAAAGGGAGTTTTACGAATGAGCCACTTCAGTGACACTTTAAAAAGCTACTGCACCACAATGTCTTCAAGAATTTTAACATAAAGCTATCACAGTGCCTTCTAGAAGAGCATAAATTTGAAGGTCAAACGTAGCTATTCCCAAATCCTGGATTTTACCATACCCACCAAATGTTTGACCTGTATAAAAATATGAACGTATCCAGATTTTGCTACTTGGAATCCATAAGATTTTGCCCAAGGAGAAAATAGATGACAGTGGAAATTGTGAAGTGCCGCCAAGTAGAACCTAGCGATAGTAGAGGCTCATGGCTGACAACATGAGCCCAAGTATGCACAAACTTGGCTTCTAATCCCAGCTCTAATGAGAGGCAATAAAACAGTAGTTAAAAGCACAGACCCTGAGGCCAGACCCTGGGCTCTGTCCCCACTCTGACAATTACTAGTTCTTCCCAGTTAACCTCTCTGTGTCTCAGTTTCTGCATCTTTAAAATGGTCATAATGAAAGCATATACCTCAAAGAGTTGTGATTTAGGTACAGTCATGCTCCACATAAAGACATTTCAGGCCGGGTGCAGTGGCTCACGCCTTTAATCCCAGCACTTTGGGAGGCCGAGGCAGGTGGATCACCTGAGGTCAGGAGTTCAAGACCAGTCTGACCAACATGGAGAAGCCCCGTCTCTACTAAAAATACAACATTAGCCAAGAGTGGTGGTGCATACCTGTAATTCCAGCTACTCGGGAGACTCAGTCAGGAGAATCGCTTGAACCCAGGAGGCAGATGTTGCGGTGAGCCGAGATCACGCCATTGCACTCCAGCCTGGGCAACAAAAGCGAAACTCTATCTCAAAAAAAAAAGGAAAGACGTTTCAGTCAACAACAGACCACAGATATGACAGTGGTCCCATGAGATTTTAATGGAACTGAAAAATTCCTATCTCCTAGTGACATCATAGCAGTGCTAACGTCATAGCTCAATGCATTACCCACTTGTCTGTGGTGATGCTGGTGAAGACAAACTACTGTGCTGCCAGATGTGCAAGTATAGCACATACAATTATGCACAGCACATAATACTTGATCATGATAATAAACAACTATGTTGCTGGTTTATATATTTACTTAACCATACATTTTATCACTATTTTAGAGTATACTCCTTCCGCTTATTAAAAAAAAAAAAAAAAGTTAGTTGTAAAACAGCCTCAGGCAGATCTGTCAGGAAGGATTCCTGAAGAAGAATTTTTATCATAGAAGATGACAGATCCATGCATGTTATTGCCCCAGAAGACTTTTCAGTGGGACAAGATGTAGAGGTGGAAGAGAGTGATACTGAAGATCCTGACCCTGTGTAGGCCTAGGTTAATGAATGTGTTTGTGTCTCAGTTTTTAACAAGATTTTTAAAAACAAAAAAAGAAAAAGAAAGAAATCTAAAAATAGAAAAAAAAACTTATAGAATAAGGATACACAGAAAATATATATTTTTTTACAGCCATACAATGTGTTTGTATTTTAAGCTAAGTGTTATTACAGAAGGATCAAAAAGGGTTTTTTTTTAGGTCGGGCATGGTGGTTCACTCCTGTAATCCCAGCACTTTGGGAGGCTGAGGCAGGTTGGATCACCTGAGGTCAGAAGTTCGAGACCAGCCTGGCCAACATGGTGAAACCCCATCTCAACTAAAAATACAAAAATTCACCAGGAGTGGTGGTGTGCACCTGTAATCCCAGCTGCTCAGAAGGCTGAGGAGGGAGAATCACTTGAACTTAGGAGGCAGAGGTTGCAGTGAGCCGAGATCATGTCACTGCACTCCAGCCTCGGTGACAGAATGAGACACTGTCTCAAAAAAAAAGGGGAGGGGTTAATTTAAAAACTTATAAAATACAACAGTTACAGTAAGCTAAGCTTAATTTAATTATTGAGGAAAGAAAAATTTTTTAAATAAATTTAGTGTAGCCTAAGGGTACAGTGTTTATAAAGTCTACAGTAGTATACAGTAATGTGTCAGGCCTTCAGACTCATTGACTCACCCAGAGCAGCTTCAATCCTGCAAGTTTCATTCATGGTAAGTACCCTATATTGGTGTACCATTTTTTTATTTTTTATATTATATTTTTACTGTACATTTTCTACATTTAGATATGTTTGGATACACAAATGCTTAACCATTGTGTTATAATTGCATACAGTATTCAGTACAGTTACATGCTATATGAGTTTGGAATCTAAGAGCAATAGGTTATACCATATGGTTTAGATGTGTATGAGGCTATATCATGTGGGTTTTGGTAAGTACACTCTGTAGTGTCCACACAACAATCAAATTGTTTAATAGTGCTTTTCTCAAACTGTATCCCTGTCATAAAGCAATGCATGACTGTACTATCAAAATATATATGTGTGAAATATGTAGCACAACACCTGGTATATTTTAGATGCTTGATAAGTGATTATTACTACTACTACCATTACTACTAATGCTGCTATTACTAGGCTACTGGCTTTGATTTAAGTTATTCTCTCTGAGCTTCAAGTATCTCTTTTGTGAAATGAGATACTTCAAAGAGGTGTTTGTGAGGTTCAACTGGAAACTTTATAACACGCTGAATACTATTTTGGTAGTTATTTTTATTAACTGGATGCTCTGATGCCCATCTCTTCTTTGGACTATCACACTCTTGAAATAAGTTTGCAGTTCTGAGTAGTTTCTTTAGAAGCGGAAATTGTTATATTCACTGTCACACACCAAATAAAGAAGTGCTCTATTCCTGGAGGCTTCAAAGTAGAGAATGCATCTCATACACAGCCATCTTCTCCAGGGGTGACCTTTATAAACACCCTCCCTGTGCCTCCTTTATTCTCAGATTGTTCAGGAAATTGTTTAATTCAGAAAGTCAGAAAATGCTCTGTACCTTCCTCCAGGCAGAACACATAAACACTCTATTTTCACATAATACATCACTACAATTTTCAACTTTTTCCAGTAATCTTCAAAAATTGAGTGACTTTTCTGCACCTCTCTCATCACTAAGGTAATTTGTGATGGTTTCAATATCACTGAACACGAATGTACTAGTTCTTCCTTAAGGCATCTTTGATTAAGGTTATAGTTTCTTCTCTTTTATGTTATTTAATCTCTATGCCAGGTAGGTCTCCCCAAATCTTCAGATCCAGACAAGATTGATTCAAAGCACTACTGCACTGTAAAATTCAAAACCTCCCATCCCAGCACTGCGCCACAAGATTTCTATGGATTCTGGGGATGCTAACTTCTCTGGTTCTGAGCTCCTGCTTCTGCTATATCAAAGTTTTTTGTGGATTTTTTAAAAAATCATTCAACAAATATTTGAGTACCTACTCTGTGTCAGGTGCTTTTCTTGGCTTTATATGTATGACACTGAGCAAAGCATACAAAGAAATCACTTCCCTGTCTTCTTATTCCACACCTTGTCAATCTGAGTGCAAAACTTAGCTCCATTCTCAATCACAAGCAAAAAGGCTGCATCTTATAGAAGGTGTTTAAATTAAATTATTTCATTTAATTAGATAATGTAGAGGATTTTTTTAGCCAATCTTCTTTCTTTCCTTTCTCCCTGTCTAAACTGCTACTATATTTTAAAGTAAATATGATTTTCACTATCACTACAAAGGCTTTGCAGAAATTATAAAACTGTCCCATGGCTGAGCCGTAAACTCATAACAACCTTTCTTTTGGCTACAGAGATCCAAAGTTTTGAAATTATCACTGAGGAGAACTCCTTTAAATTCTTAGCCAGGAGCCATCACCATCCCTTGTCTTTGCCTCGGATGTTGGTGGAGAGGTTTGGGAAGGAGATGGTTTTATCCTTCTGTAACCTGACTTTGGAAGAAACCTCAAAGAGTCTTAGGCAGATATATCACCTATCAGTCCATTCATGCCTTCATTCATCCATCCAGCAAGCCTTCACTTAACACCTTTGTGCCCACATGACTGTTTGTGGCAACACAAAACAGAATGAGAACCAATATCCAACTTTAAGAAAATCACAGTGTAGACTTCCATTAAAAAAAAGTGGTGATTGTGCTGAATCTAGAAGAATACATGGAATTCACCAGGTAAAGATGACGAGAAGGGAATTCCAAGTGAAGGAAACAGCCTCTGCAGACAGAGCACAGTAACTTGGACCTCTACAAACTTAATGTGTAATGGTGAGTAGTGTAGTATAGCTGGCTAGTGTAGTGCTGTCGGGGAGGAAGTGATGGAAGAAGAGCCTGCACATCAAAGCAGAGAAAAGGGCTCCAAGAGTCTGTTTCCTCAAGAACATTCCATGATGCCAGGCAACTCTAACAGTTTGGACTATCCTCTGTGGAACTTTGGCACCCCGTAATAAGACTGACATTCTAAGAGCCATGTTTGCACCTAAGGAGATGTCTGCTATCTAGAACATCAATCTCTGTTAGTCAAAGAAAAATTCAGTTGGTGTATTTTTATCAGTCCTTGCTCTTGCCTGTGCAGTCACAAATATCATATACAGAGAAATCATATTTATAAAAGATCCTAGAGTTCTAAAGTATATAATATCATGGCTCATTTTAGAAAAGGAGAAAGAGATAAAAATGTTAACATGATATGATATAACTTAAAAATAAAACCATCGGCCGGGCACGGTGGCTCACGCTTGTAATCCCAGCACTTTGGGAGGCCGAGGCGGGCGGATCACGAGGTCAGGAGATCAAGACCACGGTGAAACCCCGTCTCTACTAAAAATACAAAAAAATTAGCCGGGCGTAGTGGCGGGCGCCTGTAGTCCCAGCTACTCGGAGAGGCTGAGGCAGGAGAATGGCGTGAACCCAGGAGGCGGAGCTTGCTGTGAGCCGAGATTGCGCCACTGCACTCCAGCCTGGGCGACAGAGCAAGACTCCGTCTCAAAAAATAAAAATAAAAAAAAATAAAACCATCAACATTCACAGACTCTAAGCTGAAAAATATTAATAAAATTCTATGGTACTGATTAAAAGAGTCCTAGCTAGACAATGAATTCTGTAATACACGAATCCAAGTTACGTTCTTGCAAAAACTGTCAGTCACTTTCTTTGCTTACTGTGACATAGTTTTTGTTTTATTCTTGTAGCAAAAACCACTGTGATATTAAAATACCCAAATGCAAGAAATACATTTCTATTTCCAATTAAATATTCTCTAAGAAAATAAGCAACTTTTAATGAGGAAAAATGCAAACATCTTTATTTTCACTTTTCAAAGAAAAGCTCAAACTCTAAGCCTACTGAGCAAATTGTTTTAAGTTCTTGAGAAAAAAAGAAAAAACATGTCTGCAATTTTTAAATCTTGATGACTTAAATATAAAAAGCCCTACAGCAGATTAGGTTAAGTTTTTACTGAAACTTAAAAATCTCTTAAAATAATTTGCGATAAGATCTTTAAAGAAGTTTATTATAAATGGAAACAAAACCAGAAAATGTGTCTATTTTTTATACCATTGAATAAATTACCCGTAGACATATAATTTATACCTAAAGTAACTGTGATGGCCTAAAGGAAAAGTAAGCCTTTGAAATAACTTCCTTCCATGACCTTGGTGGCAACATTTTGAGAAAATCAGCCATTAAGTATAAGAAATTTAAAACAAGTCTCTGTGTTTTGAAGTCTAGCAGAAGAAATACCATACAATTTTGATTAATGAGAATACTCAAATGCATCTGGCTATTCTAATTAGCTGAAAATTTTCATCACCTCAAGACTGACTAAAGGGAACAAAACACCTTTTCTTACTAGCAAGTCTTTCTAACATGTGTGAATACTTCATTCTACATTACTAAGTACAATATGCTAAACCGAATTTTTTCTTTGAAGGATGAGGATATGACAGGCCTGAGGGCTGTTACCCACTTATCTTTCCTTAACGGATGGTTCCTTAGATATAGCTGTCAGAGTTGGGGCTGAATATATATTGACTGTGGACCATAACTTGGAATCTTTAGAATCCTTTAAACGAGCTGGTTTGCTTGGCATTTTTTTCCTAAACATGAAATTTTTTGGAAAAATAATTGAGAATGCTGGTTAATCAGGTTTTTGTCTTACTGCACTTGAACAGGTTATATGTGATTAAAAGAAAATATTGTGATATTGTTAATAGGGGAGTGGAGATTCGAGCAATTCTAAATTTTCAAACATAAATTCTAATAGGCTAAAACCATTCTGAGCTTTCTTCAATTCAGTGTTTATAGGAATAGCTTCAGTGGAGGACCTAAAACCTCTTCTACTTTCTGAGAACCTTTTAAAAGTTTAATTTAAATAAATAGCATATGCTTATGTAAGAATAACTAGGATCTTAAACTTAAAGGATTAATTTTTTGTATATATAACATCTACCTAGAATTAGTATCAATTTCAACCTGTCTCATAAACTATCAGTATCATGAAATTGCTTTTATCTTTGGACCTTCATTATTTAGCAGATTGAACTGAGTTCAGGCCAAATCGCTTTAAAATGTTAATTTAGTCTTTTTTGATATATATCTGAGAGTTAGAAAGAAGAAAATGTAGGGGTTAGTGGGGGTCCATTTATAGCAGATTGAGGAAAACTTTTAAGCAACTTGAAACCAATATTATCAAATTACTCTTCTATTAATAATGGCTTGAGACACAGAGTATGGGCATATTTCCAGTATAGGAGATAGAGAGATACAGGCAATCATGTTTCATGCCCAATAAAGAGTAGAAATGATCCAATACCTTTATGAACTAAATGGTCCACCAAAATGTTCTAGTCTTTCCAAATTGGAAACAAGACATGTGATGCCTATTTATAATTCATCAGACAAACCAGTGTACTAATTAGTAGAAATATGTACTTTTGGAATTGCTTGAACTATTCCAGCAGTCTTAAAGTCTCCTATTTTGAATCCTTTCTTAGACTTTGAAAGTCGAAAGTCATCTTTTTTGTTGTGATTATGTAACTGTGGTTGGATAGATTTCCTAACATGGTTCTATACTTGTCAATCCTAGAGCACATAAAACAGTCTGTGAATTCATTAGCAATCTTACGGTACCTTGGAGTCTTGCAACTGCAACTATAATGGGCCAGATCCAGACTTGCTTTGGATTTCTATTGTTAGGAGAAGTCCATTAACTTTTTCATTATAGTGTAGCATTATCAAGTTTCTGTTTCAAATTATAAATAGTCCTTTCAGATTCTATGGACTCCCAAATACACATGGAAAATAATTTACTCAGCTAATAGGATTTTGCTGATGTATAACATTATTAGAGCATATTGAATTCTTATTTTTACATATATTACCTAGTTTATCCTCACAAAAACTCTGCCACGTCAGTGAGGCAGTTATTAGTATCATTGGCACTCTCCAACTTAGAGAAAAAAAAAAGATCTCTGCCCAAGATCACACAAGAAAGTATTATTGTTTCTGAGTCTCAAACTCTCTGTTTCCCCGCACCATGTCCCATGTTCTATCAACGGAAACCCCGCCTAACCTCAGCAAGCACACATATATAAAGCTATGTTGCCACGTCCCACTGGGCTAGGGTATCCCTTGGCAGCTTGGAATCGGTAAACAGAATAACACATGAGAAAAGGCAGGCACTTGACAACTGTTTTCTTCCCCTTCTGTTTTGTCAGTTAAAGCAAACCTCTAAGAACAGAAATATGGAATATAGATTGTGGGACTTGAGTCTAAGCACAGCCCAGACACTGGCTTCAAAACCACTGGAATTTTTCTGTCTGGAGTGCGCTACCTGGTTGTACTCCTAGGCTAGCCTCTCATCTTCATGAATGTCAATAAGTATGGTCGGGAAGAGAATTGAGAGGGTTTTTTTCTTTTAATAAGTACTTAAATGGTAGCTCCAAGAGCAAACTTCATATGTCTATTGACATTTATAAGAGGTGTTCTACACTTGAAACGAATCAGTAGTGTGATTATAACCAGAAAGTTTGATAGAAAAGTAAAATGAACTTCTACATCATCTGCATACCAATAGAAAGGTGAATTTTACATTTATGGTGATTAGAAAAAGGGAAACTGGCTTTATTAAAATATTCTGCCACTCCCAGGCTTCTAACTCATCTAAAGTCGCCCATGGATATCATCTAAGCTAATGTCTTCATTTATAAGTTGATACGAGTCAGGCTGTGTCTGACAGCAGAGATGAGGTGTAAGCCCTACCCAGAATATGCTACAGAGATATTGGCAAGAGCTTTCTTTAAATAAAATTTAAAAACTATCAGTGGTACATGATTATTTTCCAAATGTTCTTTTTTTAATTTGTTTTCTGCTTACATACATATCAACTATATATTTTGTCTAATGTCTATATTAACTAATAGAAACTAATTACAGAAGCTAATATTAATAATAGAAGCTATATTAACTAATAGAAGCTATATAGAAGCTAACACTAATACATCTAAGTGTATATAATTTAATAAACTTTTAGCTGGAAACAAATAGCTTCCTTGGAGCATTCACATTTAGAAATCACAAGAAATTTGCCTTTTCACAAGAAAATTGTTTTCAAGCAGTTCAAAACTGTAATTTGAGGTCATATGACTAAAACCTCCATTTAGTGAGAGAAAGCACAGCTCTGCTGGCACTGAATGACCACTCTGGGCACAATCTTCATTTAAATTTATTTTGGGCAACTCTCCTTGACAATTAGGTCATAGCATGTTGTAGGAGGCCAAGGCTTCCAAATTTCTGGTTTTCAATACCTGTGAAGTCCTTTTGAACAGACTAGAAACCACAAAAGGAATTAGCGAAGAAGGCTTAAAGTAACATTGCTAGTGAATTCTTTTTGGATTTTTCTAAACAGAGACGTAAGAGTAAGACCACTTTGTAGTCATTCATGGGTGGTTGTTCTATTACTGTTTAGTTTACCAGGGGCTTCCATAACAAAGTACCACAGATCGGTGGCTTCAGCCATAGAAATTTATTTTATTTTCTCCTATTTCTGTAGGCTGGAGGCTTGAGATCAAGGTGTCGGCAGGGTTGGCTTCTTCAAAGGCCTCCCTCCTTGACTGTTAAGTGGATGTCTTCTCCCTGTGTCTTCACGTGGTCTTCCCTCTGTGAATGTCTGTGTCTCAATTTCATTTTCTTATAAGAATACCAGTCATATTGGATTAGGACCCACTCCAATGACTTCCTTTTAACTTAATTACCTCTTTAACAACCCTGTTTCCAAACACAGTCACAATCTTAAATACTGGGGCTTAGTATCTGTGAGAGAGGAAAACCTATGATTTTGGGAGTACACAGCTCAGCTCCTGACAGTTATTAATCCCAAATCATTAGAAACTGGTTTGTTATTATCTGCTTGTGGCTAGATTCAGCATCCTGGTCTTGCTTCTGCTCCTTGATCTCTGTACCCTATTAGTCTCTTTTAATTTAAGTCTTCTCAACACTTCTCTTTGCTTATTGGCTACAGAGACTCAGACTTCCTCTTAATTTGCTGATAGATAAGACATTTTCTCTGTACATTCATTATTTGCTGCTTCTATTGCTGATACTTAAGACTCTCTGCTCTTTTCACATCTATTTTTCAGTTTCTTTTATTTGGTCTTCTTATGTCCCCTGTGGCTTCTAAATTCAAGTTCATTGCAGTGTTCTCTATAATTGCCCTAAACTGGAAGAACTCAAATATCCATCAACAGTTAAATGGGTAAATTGTGGTACATTCAGATGATCGAATACTCTGCAACAGTAAGAATAGGAGAACCACTGCCACTTATTCCATGGATGAATACAAGCAAAAGGTTGCATACTTTGCCACCTATCTCATAGAGACAATTAAGCCAACAGAGCCCATGAGCTTAGCAGTCATAGTTCATAGTCAATTCATATTTCAGTACCTACTATGTGCCAGGCATTGTGGAAGGTGCTTTCATATGTACTATTTCATGTAATTCTCAAAAATTTATGAAGTAGACAGTAATGCCATCATATTTCCAAAAGGTAAAAGAAGTTTAGAGAGAAGAATTTATAAAAGGCAGAGCTGGGATTGAAACTCCTCTCTTCTGACTCCAGTCCGGGTATTGGTGCCAACATGCCACGTGGCCTTCCTACTTTCTCCTCCACTGACCACTTAGGCTCCACTGGCTCCATTAGCTGGTAATCACCTTGACCACCCCCAGCTACATGCTGACTGTGGCTTGCAGCTTTAAGATCTTTCTATACTTTTCCTAACCCTTCTCCACAAAGTGAGAGACTATTATTCATCTGCTTTTAAGGAACCCAATAGCATCATGAGGAGCCAACCCACACATTGCCAATGACCCCCAGAGAAATGTGGATAAGCAGAGGTGCCAGAGTCAGTTCCACAATTTTAGAACAGGAATTCCCAAAGTCTCAGCGTCTCTCTTGGAGCTGTTTCAGGGAAGTCAGGCAGATGGAGTACCTTAGCTGCAGACCTTCTTGGCTAGTAGCTTGTAAACTTGGCCTAGTTTCTGTAGTTTACTTTTCTTAAGTTATATCAACAAAACTGGGACATTTGGTGACTGGGGAACCAGCTGATAAAAACACTTGCACCTGCCAGAAAATGGGGAAAGCCACAGAGAAGGCTACTGAATAGTCAGGCTTCAAGTCTACGATTCTGGCTCAGCAATTAGCAGTAGAATATGCCTTAAACATTCATAAAGGGTGTGAATTCCAATTCACTAGTTAATTGCCTTCCTCTGGAATAAAAATGATATAGTATAATTCTACCTTATGACATCTGGATAAGTTTGCTCTTAGATTCAATAATTTAGTAACAGTATATTCAACGTACAGTTTTTTTCATCTTTAATAAAAGGAGGGAAGACGAGACATTGTGGCTCATGCCTGTAATCTCAGCACAATGAGAGGCCAAGACAGGAGGATCACTTGAGGCCAGGAGTTTGAGACCAGCCTGGGCAACATAGCGAGACTCCACCTCTACCAAAAAAATTAAAAATTAGCCACACACAGTGGTGCACACCTGTAGTCGTAGCTACTCAGGAGGCTGAGGCAGGAGGATCACTTGGGTACAAAGAGCTCAAGTTTACAGTGAGCTATGATCACACCACTGAACTTCAGCCTGGGCAACAGAGTGAGACCCCATCTCAAAAATAAAACAAAGAAAAAAAGGAGAATTTAATCTTTTTGCTTCAAGATAATGACCTTCAACATTTAATAGCCTCCAATTTAGTAGGAGGGTGAAATTCTTCCTTGTGACTTGTTTTTTTTTTTAATTTGGTATATATATTTTATTTACTAGAGGCAAGAAATTGGGGAAATACATCTAATCCCTGATAAGTAAAAGAATTCCAAAGGTAATCATATGAATCCAAGGGAACATTTTCATTGTCTTGACCCCATATTTACCTGCAGAGAATCTTATTTATTATATTTACTTTGGAATACTTTCCAGTCATAAAATACGCTGAGAAACCAGGCCTCAAGACCTCTTTCCCTACTTCCTTTCCAAAAGAGGCTATGTCTCACCTCCCCCTATGCCCAAAACATTGTTGCTTCAGCATGGTCTAAGCAACTACCTATGTTGATGATGAATGATTCTCATGCTTTACTTTCTCTTGAATGTTAAGATGTCCATCCATTTGTGCAAGTAAGGTGCAAACAGTCTAGAGTTCTTGTTTTTTGTTTTTTTTTTTTGAGACGGAGTCTCGCTCTGTTGCCCAGGCTGGAGTGCAGTGGCGCAATCTCGGCTCACTGCAAGCTCCGCCTCCCGGGTTCACGCCATTCTCCTGACTCAGCCTCTCCGAGTAGCTGGGACTACAGGCGCCCGCCACCACGCCCGGCTAATTTTTTGTATTTTTTAGTAGAGACGGGGTTTCACCATGGTCTCGATCTCCTGACCTCGTGATCCACCCGCCTCGGCCTCCCAAAGTGCTGGGATTACAAGCATGAGCCCAGTCTAGAGTTCTTATATTTGGGGAGGCAGGGCAGAATTTTTAGAAAAAGTAATTTTTATATCTTTGTATTTCAGTCATTTTCCTTTACTTAAAAATAACACCAAAAAGTGCCTGTTTGCAAATGATCTGAGATATTTGACAAGGAATTGAAAAATAATACCAATAACACTTTAATTGGGATTACATTTTTTGTTACATATTTCACACAATCTTCGAAGGCCTCTCAAAATATAACAAATTTGGGATTTATCATACAAAAAAACAACTTATCTTTCTACATTTACTTATTAATTATGAAATATGTATTATTTATGCCAGCCTCAATGTAAGGCCAAAGGCAAAAGAAAAAAATGTTTTTAAGGCAGACCACCCTAGATAGGAAAATTTGCTTGCAGATGTATAATAGAGATGCTCATCCTTAGGATAAAATAATCTCTAGTAACTTAGAACCACATTCATCAGAGGAAACCTGATATTAAAACTTTACTGATTCAAAGCCAGCTATACATGAATGAAGATCAAGTGCTATTACCTTGACCATTGTGGTAAGATTGCTTGGAAAACAAAGAGGGTAAATAAGCCCTGGGACATGGTAAGAGTGAGATGGGGGAATGTTTAATCCTCTCAAAAGAACAAACAAATGGTAAATTGTTTGTGGACAAAGGGATATTATTAATTAAAAATAAAGCCTTATCTGTCCTTCAGAGCAAGTTTTAAGCATCTTTACCCGGCAACATCTTATTAATTTTAATGAATTTTTATTTAGGTGCTTGAAACTATTTTATTTCCTTAAAAGTCTAATTAAAACTTTTCATCTAATTCAAAATCACCTTCTATTAAAGTTGGCCATATAATGTGATTTCAGTATGAAATAATTTGAGAAAGATATCCAGTACATATATTTATTGAGTGCACTTGGGCGTTTATGTGCCCATAGAGAACTATACCAAACAATGTGGAAATGGTTCAAAAGATATTAACACAATCTTTGCTCTCACAAGGCAGTTTCATTAGTGAGACACAGCCAAGGAATAGTTTACAAAATAAAAGATAATAACAAGGTCCCAAGGAGGAGCTTAGTCCGCAGGCACAACTCAGAAATTTGGGGTATTGGACAGTTCTGTTCCTCAAGTGACCAACTGCATAGTCAGTGGCAAGAACTTCTTTGGAGCCAATCAGTGACTCTGGTTTTTAAAGACGAATAGAGTAAATTTTTAACAACAACAACAAAAGGACACAGATTGGCCGGGTGCGGTGGCTCACGCCTGTCATCCCAGCACTTTGGGAGGCCGAGGCAGGCGGATCATGAGGTCAGGAGATGGAGACCATCCCGGCTAACACGGTGAAATCCCGTCTCTACTAACAATACAAAAAAATTAGCCGGGCGTGGTGGCGGGAGCCTGTAGTCCCAGCTACTGGGGAGGCTGAGGCAGGAGAATGGCGTGAACCTGGGAGGTGGAGCTTGCAGTGAGCGGAGATCACGCCACTGCACTCCAGCCTGGGCGACAGAGCGACACTCCGTCTCAAAAAAAATAAAAATAAAAAAGGACACAGATTGACTCAAGTTCCTCCAAAGTGCCCCTGGATGGTCAGGAGTCCACCCTGAGGCAGGCTGAGGCCTGTTGTCCGGTGGAGGGGTTACATTTAGAGTAACCATGAATATTACTTTCCAATGCTTTCTGCCTCAGGTCTAAAGGGTCCGGGCTTTTAGAGAGTGTGTTTTAAGAACAAGATGAAAGCTGCTGTCTGAGCACATGCAATTATTGTTTGTCAATTTAAAAAAAAATTTTTCAAAGGCTTGTGAGTACTGTTAGGAAAGATTTCCTTAACAAAAACAGTGAGGCCAGCAGCAGTAGCCAAGGGGGCTGTTAGGGCAGGAACAGCCATGATGGGCATGCAGGATGGTGGAAGCAGCATAGATCACCCAGAGACAACCAGGACAGCCACTCCAGGGACAGCACAGCAGCAGTAGGGACAGCACACTGACTGTCGGTGAGACGACCCCAACTCAGAAGGAGAAGGGCCAATTTATCCACTTGGCACAGTGGACACAGTGCATAGGGACCATAATACTGTTAAACGTCCACGAAAATGATTTAACTTCACTCTCCCTTAAAATCAGGACCCCCCAAAATGGGCTATTTTGTAACAATTAATATGCAATAATAAGTACAGTCTGGATTATTTTTGTCTTTATACCAAGTAGTAATAGAATATGATTTTTTTTAAGGCAGTAGCTCATGAAGCCAAAAGTGCCTAGGGCCCATGAAAGTCATAATCTCACCCTGCTCCAAACATTCAGACCAAGGAAAGTGAGTATACATATGGTGGCCATGGAATTCCAGTAATGTTCGTAAGTGGAGGCTTAGAATCAAAGACGGTAGAGATCGGTATCCATGACTTTCTCCCACCTGCTCCCTTCCCCCACTCGATCACATTCCCAGTCTGGGTAAAACAAATAGTGCCAATTAACACATAACACAAATGGAAGGTCCAGGAGTTATATAATAGAATGTAATTAGTGTAACTCCTCATTAATCCCGGAAGACTTCCTAGAAAAGATAATGCCTGAAGAACTGTGCACCTGTTGCATGGAGAAAGCAATGCTGGGGGGGAAAAAGAGACAGTAAGGGAGAAATACATAAAGGGTCAACTGGAAATCTTTCTTTTCAATACACTGTGTCATTATTTTAAATAGATAGGTACCAATTTCTTTTCTGCAACTTGACTACCCTTATTAAGGAATTGTAAATCACATTTTCCAGCTGCAAACAGATCACTGAACCTGGTAAATTCATCATGGATTGTAAATTCCACATATGAATCTCTATTTAAGAGAAGCAAATTCTGTCCATGCTTCCCAATTATTTACAGTTTACCAGTATGCCAAGATTTAGCTATTGGTACCACTTTTAAAACTTACAAAACATTCTGTTGGGAAGGAAATAAGACAGAACCAACATGGCCTGAACCCTAATCTGTGCTGGAAGAAATCTACAGATGCACACTTTACTGGGAAAGGACACTGCAAAATATTGCCCTGACCTTTTCCTGTGTTGGGAGTTTGAAGAGAGCATGACACTTATGACACTAACTTTGACATTTAGCTCACCAAGTGAAAGAAGATTATCCTGCTTCTGTGCATGACAGACAAGAACAACCATCAAAAATTAGCCTTTTGGTCGCTAGTTTTTTGCAGGTGCTTAATCCAGCGTCCAGAATTTTTTACCATATGCAAAACTAAAGATCGTGCCAGGTATGGTGACTCACACCTGTAATCCCAGAACCCTGGAAGGCTAAGGCAGGAAGATTGCTTGAGCCCAGGAGTTTGAGACCGGCCTGGGCAACATAGTAAGACTCCATCTCTAAGAAAAAAATTTTTTTAATTAATTAGCAGAGTGTGGTGGCACACACCTGTAGTCTCAGCTACTTAGGAAGCTGAGGTAGGAGGATCAACTTGAGCCCAGGAGGTTGAGGTTGCAGCGAACTGAGATCACACCACTGCACTCCAGCCTGGGCGACAGAGTGAGACACTGTCTCAAAAACAAACAAACAAGCAAAAATATATAGATGGCAGGAGTTTGTTTACATGTATGTATACATAAAGAAATATATTCAATATATTTGTACTTGTAGGCTTGGTCTTAGTAGGTCTATCCTTTAAATATTCAGCCTAAAAAATTGTTGAATTGCTGGTATTATAAAATAAAATAATTTTTTAAAAAATTCATGAAAATATTAGGGTTGTTAATTTTATTTTCTTAGTTCTGTTTTTTATCAATTTTTGGCAACAAGTATATTAATTTTTATAATCAGAACAAAAGGAAGGCTATTTTGAAAATTCATATGTTAGATAATTTTGGGTTGGCAGAGATGTCTAGTATTGTAGTCTTTTACTTTTCCCCTAATCTAACCTATCTCAATTTCTTCTGTTTAATATCTCTGATAAAGAAACTCTGGATAATTGTTGAGAGTTTAAAAATAATGAAAATAAGTTTTAAATTACAAATTCCTTGGTAGCAGTAATAGAATCTGCAACTAAACCAGTGGCCCGTGTAACTGTGGAATTGCATGCTTTAAGTAGTTTATGCACCAAAACGGATCTCAAGAAAGTCTTAGTAAAAGTGGCATTTAATGGCATTTAGCTAGCATTTAATAAGAATTAGAGGGATGCTAAAGCTTATAAACCTACTAAGATCTACAGAATAAAAAAGAAGTTTGTATATATATGAAATACTTAGGTTACTTTTCTGTGAAGATAAAAGCAGCATGCTTGTTGGAAACATGCTTGTGAGTGAAATTATTGACCATTCCAGATTAGAGAAAGAAGATATTTCTCAGAAAATGTTTGCTCATGTGATTATAGTGAGAAGTGTCTGCTGCCCCAAATCTGAGCGAGATCATGAACAACAGACATTTATGACAGTCAGTGAGGGCGCAGGGAGAGCCCTGCAGCCTCACTAAGCCACGTGGACAGACACCTGTATGGTAGAGACAAAGCAGGAAAGCCTGGACAACAGGTCTGGGTTCCTGTCCTGGCTCGGCCACAGAATGGCTTTGAAGCCTTGGCCACATCACACCGTCTCTGGGCTTCAGTGTCCTCAACTATTTATGGAAGATAATATCTACCCCACAGAGTTACCACGAGATCAAATAAATGAAATTGTGTCAAACATTTAGCAGAGTGCCCAGCACGTGGTCACTTCTTGAAATAGTTTAGCCCCTTCCCTGTGAAACAGGTCCAATCTTTATCATCTGAAGCGTCTGGTGGTTCCACAGCCTGTTATCCAGCCGGAGAGGGTCCTGTGATGTCCAGTATTGTGTATGCTGTTTCTTATGTTCTGTATTTTAAAAACGGAAATAAGTGGACCATGACTTGGTTTTCTTAATAAATGTGAATGGCACTGTTAGACTCCCTGTGTTTCATTCATTTGTGCCTGCTCTTATAATAGAACTTAATAAAAAGATTATACTCTAGAATTATTATTTGTTAGGAAAGCTGTCATTCTGTATATTTCCTAAGTGAAGAAACAAATGACGGAAGAAATAAACATATCAAATAATTTTCCACAGGAAAGCATCGAGAAAAATAAGTTTCCCCTTAATGTTGATATTGTTTTTCCAGTCAACATTATTTCAAGAAATTAAACCAGGAAGTGGGAAAAAAAGTGATTTTGAAATATTACTTGAAAAGAAATAGGTTGAAATTATTGCTGGAAGATACCACAATATGATAATCAACTTCTAAAATGTCACTATTCTTTTCCATTGTTGCTGAGTGGCATAGAAGCATACAGACTTAATGTTATCTAAAGTTTATAAACTGCTTATTTGCTTGAGTGTATATTCAGTGTATATTTTATTTTCGCTGTCTTCATGTTGTCTCACATAATAGATGAAAACTGACCCTTTGGTGTGGTTATATTTTGAAAATTGAGTTTGAAGTCTGAACAATTACATATATATCTTACAATGTTTTAAGCTACTGCCTTCAAAAAAGAAAGAAACCTGCACAGTTATATTGCCATCAGCCCTGCAGAGCTGCTGATAAGCAAATTTGTAAAGTTCCATGAATTGCCAAGCCAATTATCAGTCAGGTTCTGATTTCTGGAGTCATTATCCCACGAGATAAATAGACAAGTCAGAAATAACACAGCTTGATTTTAAGATAACAGGTGGAGGAGGCAATTTGATTTGGGGGAAATCTTGCATTGATACATGAGTGTATTCCCTTGATTTGGCAGTGGTTTTAGACACTGTATCTGGTACCATGGAGATGTCATTGTGGCAGACCTTCCCATTGTGTCCTCAGACTGTACCGCACTTGTAAAACAGTGACGCTCATGGGGTATTATCTCAAAAGCCAAAAGGCTGTAAAGAAAAAAGTTGCTAGCGGGCACTAACATGGGTGTGTCATGACTCTTTTCAGGTAGTAGGTGTAACCTTGAAGAAAAAGTGGCACTGTCTTCAAAAAAGTGACCTGACCCTGGCTTTGGTGGGTTTTTTCTGCAAGAAATAAAAAGCACCGCATGTATTTATTGTACATCCTTTCTAGCTGACCACTGCTTTGTTCTAGAGTTCAGCATGAAAGGACTAATTTTTGTTTTGTTTTTGTTTTTGTTTTAGTGAAATGGCATGTCCCTTGCTAATTCTAGCTATTATAGTTGCACATGTAAAGAAATATCTCTATGTAGTTTATGGATTGGTAGCATTTCAAATAAATAATGTACCGAAAAATTGACCTGAAATTTTTTGAGATGCTTATCAATTGACATTTTTTCTTATCCCAAGAAAAGAATCTAAATTATTATTTTCTTAAATTAAATTATACCTTGTAACATTAGATTTGTTATTTTAAATATAATAAGAATTGAAATATAAGCATGCCACTTTGTTTATTGCTATATTACTAGAACTTACTGAAGCATGGAAAGAATTCTTCACAAATGACTTTGCTCTTTTGAAAAAAGTAAGCTGCAAAAATATTTGTTATAAACCATATTTAGTCTGTAAATGAGTGTAGCTTATAAAGATGTACTAAGTTTATAGCGTGTAATGTTTTATCCAAATAATTTTTATATTTTGATAAAATGTTAAACAAGTTAATAGTGCCATAATAAATCTTTTCCCAGAATTCAGAGTTGTTTGCATCTCCATTTTAGGAAGTTCACATTGCTTCATTAAAGAAGAAACCTGGAATCATTATGCACCTCAATTTGTTATGCAATGAATCAAGTTATCCTTTATTCTTCCAGAAGTCAGTTATTCTATGAATTGTGGCCATATAAACTTTTCAAAACACATACATATATGAAAATTACTACTGATATATCTGCTGAATAAAATCTCTAGCATTTGATATTCCATCTTGGAAATAACACATTATAATTCAATAATGCTAGTTATAAAGTCAAAACAAAACAAAGAAACAAACTTTCAGCATTGTAAACAGATATACACATTTAAAAATCTATTAGCTATACAAAAACTTTTTCTTTGTTCTCATAAAGAAAAGCTGCCTCTGGCTACATTTTAGAAAGTCAGTGCCTGAGAAAATGGATAATGTTTTGATCCCTAGAGTAAACCTACCTTCTAAATACTTAAAGCCCTTTGAAAGCACAAGATAATGATGTAATTGTATCCTTTTTGTTGCATGGAAACGATCAAGCTTTATTAAGTTCTGAGTTAATATCAACCCTGGCTCTTAATTCCGTTTTCCAACATTAGACCCCCATATGTCGGTTTTCGTTTCTCTGCCTGTGATAGGTCTGTCTGCTACATTTGTATTTTAAGTAGATTTGCAACACAAATATTCGTATCTTTTCTTAGTATAAAATTATTTTCTTCAGGGAGGCTTTACCCAGAGACCTGAGAAAATTGAAGTTTTTGTTTTTAAAGTATTTAATGATTATTTAATTTTTACATAGTATGAAATTGTTCTAATTGGGATGGAAAGGTAATATTTTGGGGGGGTTTTCCCATTATACCATATCTAGTCTCAAAATATGTAATAATCTGGTAAACTCAAATAACAGAAAACCACTATATCCCTTTACAGTTTATGATTCTACTTCTTTGAGACAAATAACATAGGGATATGTATGTGTTTGTGTACACATTATCTATATATATATATATACACATATACATATGTATCTATAGATATAGAGAGATATATAGATTAGTGCTGCAATATTAATTATCCTTTACTGACATCTGTATTTATGGGGTTCTTCAGTTAAAAGACACTTCTAAAACTCTATTAAAATTATTTGGTCTCAAAAACATTGAAAGTTGCAAAATTTTTTTTATCAAGTTTATACCATCTCCACAAAACAGACTGGGTGAATTACTGTCATGTCAAGCCACTGAAGGATTTTTAGATATTTTGCAACATTTTTACTCTTTTTATCCCAATCCACTCAAAAATGGCAAAGACTCCACAGATCACCCAGCAAAAGCCCTCTGTGGGAGTTGGATCCTGCTTCTAATCTCTATCCCAAACTCCTGTCATTCAAAATATTTAGGAATTATGTAGTAATAATTTATAAATGAACATAGCAGACAACCCATAGTGTTTTTAAATTGATATTACAAAAAATTCATGTCATGTTAATTTCCTTAAAACATATTACACATATAAAATACTATGTTAAAATTAAATGTAATATGTCAGCTGTAAAGTGGAAAAAGTAGCTAACTAAAAGTTCACAAATAATCTTTTTTCAGATTTTGTGTGTTTTCTCCTCAGCCAAAAGCCTCAAGATTCACTTGCAGCAGCCTGCCTCTTCATTTATGTTGGATTGCTCTTTAAACACTAGAATATCTTGTAATAAATAATAAGTTAAAGATCTCTCCTGACACAGTCATTGTTGATTTCACTGTTATAGGGAAAAGGCTCTAGGGCGGCAGATAAGGCTGTTGCCATGGTGATGAAGGAGATACCGAGGGAGGAGTCTGCTGAAGAAAAGCCCCTCCTTACTATGACATCACAGGTGGGCAGACCCATAGGGTTTCTGTAGGAAGCTGACATATGTTAATATATCAGACATTGTGATTTTTAACTAGAAAAAAAAACTTTAACTCTTGAACCAATTTTTTGAAAGACAGTTTCAATGAAATAATTATACAAATATAGATGAAAACCAAAATTGCTAAAAAAAGAAAAATTCACCATCTAGTTATTTATTCGTGAATATTAATTTCATTACTCAACTTTAGTTAAGACAAAAGAGAAAGAAAATATATGTGCAAGTAAAACATGTTGCTTCTTTATAAAGGAGTCTTGTTAACAACTTTGGGAAAGAAATAACAATTAAGCTAACAGTACATTTGAACAAAAAAAATCAAATTCCTATGAATAAATACAAGTTATATTGTATACATATGTCAGTTTACCAGTAGAATATCTAAATTTTCTTAAATGTTAAATATATTTATGTTGTGACTATGCATACTACATATATGTCTATACATATTTATGTGGATAACTAATTTACAGGAATGAGCCAGAAGCCCCTGAGTCCCCATGCAGAAAATGGCATCTGTGACCCCTCTTATACTTAGTGACCTTGAGAACAAAAATGTCATCTCTATTATAAGCACATGAGAGCCATTTTCAGCATTTATTATAACAAGTATAGAAAAAAGTCTGCATTTGTATGCAAAGACATGTGGAGACTGTGAATCCTATATGTCCTCGGGGACTTTTGAAACACCCTGTAAAATCTACATAAATATGTATAATGTACTCATCACCACTCTGTGGAACTACCAGTTTTAAAATCGCAAATGAGAAATATTTTTACTTGCATTTATCTTATAATTTAGATTAGATTATTTTAAACATTTCATTTTTTCCATTCAGTTCCGATTATGTGAACATGCCTAGAATTCAAAAAATGTCCATTTACAGTCCTCATGAAAGACATTTATATCAAAAGCTAAATTATGGCAACTTATTTTTAGAATATCAGCGGATCTCATCCCCAGCTGCTGCCAACATGTGTGGTTTTATTTTATTCTAAATACTATGTTGTAAGTTATAAAAATTGTAACATATAACATCAAAATTAAATAATTTTTAAAGCTATTAAAGATCCCCAAGACTTTGGGATAAATTTTATGTTTTCAGTTTTTTTAATCCCAAAAGAAGAGATGCTTCTTCCTAATAACACGTAGTAATCATTGGAAAGAAATTTGCCTGATATTTACCAAATTCCTCATTCTTTACTTAATATACATAGTAAAACATATACAGTTTTACACTGATCTCCTGTCAATCAGAGTCAGACCTCTGTAGACTCTCATTTCCAAAATGTTAAGTCCACAGTCCCTCAGGTGAATGCTATGGGAGGTGAGAACTACTTGAAGTTCTTGCTTAAGGGCAGAGCCATACAACGGTAGATAAGACCTAACCAAATTGGCAATTGGCACAGTTGTACTGTAACATATCATCTCAGGACTTCACAATCTAGGGCAGGTTCCAGTACCCAAGATTCTTTTTTCACAAAATCACACATTGCTATGTACTTTCTGGTAATCTTTTCACATGTCCAAAATTAACCATTATAACCTAGGCTTGCATTTAAAATTTAATGCAAAATAACATTTTTGATTTTTAATTTAGAAAAGAAATTGTGATTATTACCATTTTCTCATATCCAGGACATTTGTTTGTATCAAGTTCTTCCTTTAATCCCTGTCTAATGTTGCATTAACTGTTTGTGAGGTATTAGTTATGGTTTACTGCATGAAGATTACAGAATGCTTTATTTGATGCATCATATTCTTGTTGCATACTGGCCAGTTTATGAATCAGCAAACAGAGTTCTGATTTAAAAAATTTAATGCACCTGTTGTGTTGATAGTATTACAGAATTAATTTAGTGACAGCAGTGATACAATTATTTCTCAGTCAAATGCAGTTTTATTAGTTGATATACTTTTTCCACTATACACAAGTGGCTTCTTCCCTGCTATGCACCAGTGGCATGCACAAACCAAAAAGAAGCAGAATGATCTGAAAAAGTGAGTACTTCCCATGACAACCATAGCATCTAGTCCATGTATCATACCACATTCTTACTTGTTATCTTGTGTGAATGTACTACTACTGTCTTGACACGTTTGTCCCAGTGTCTCCTGTAAAGCCCCTTATAACATAGTGCCACATACTGCTGAATACATTGATTCATCTTCATCACTGGTATGTCAATGCCAGCTGCTCATGTGATAGATTCCAGATATGTCTGAAGATAATTACTACTCTATAAATAATGTCATTGGGATAATTCTGATACATAAAATAGAAAATAACTCACTGAAACACTGAGCTTTTATCTTATTTCATAACTTTTCACCCAACAGACTGTAAGTGTAGAATAATCCCATATTCTAGAACTTTTTTGTATTATGTGATTATTACTATGTGTTCCTCAAATTTTAGAGGAATTAAGCCAAACATACTCCAGTGGAGCTGTCTATATTACACCAAACAAACTGAATAATGCAGAAGTGTTGGCCAGATGACCTGAGCTCAGAAATTGCTGGACCACTGACAGCTGCTCTTTTTTGCTTAAAATAATCATTCATTCCATATTAAGCAAACAATATGCAAGGACTTCATAGAAGCTCAAGTTCATGCTGTCCAAGACTAACGCTTAAATCAAATAGTATGTAAAAAAGCTTGTGTTGATGAAAGGGTTGAAGAAAATATGTGAATCAAGTCTTTGAGGAAAAAAATTTTCTCTGGACCTGTGCTGTCCAGTACAGTAGCCACGAGCTACGGAGCTTTATGTGGCTCCTGAACTTTATGTGGCTGCTGCAAATTGAGATGTGCTGCAAGTGTAAAATACACACTAGATTTCAGGGAGTAATCAAAAAAATAGTGTAAACTATCACATTAACGATTTTTATAGTGATCGTATGTTGAAATGGTAATATTTTGGATTTTTCGATATATTGGCTAAATCAAATATCTTATTTAAATTAATTTCATTTGTTTCTTTTACTTTTTTAAAAGTAGCAACTAAAAATTTTTAAATCATGAGGCCCTCATCATAATTCTGTTGAACGGAATATTCTATTCTAAAGGGTGATAGTATAAACAAATTCAATTTGAGAATAGAAGGGAAAGCCATTTGCCAGAAGGTTGATTATATCATAGAAAAAAAATGTATCCTCTTTATGAGAATGAAATGGCTTTAGTGAATACTTTTCTCTCTTGAGGAACCTTCAGAAGTTTTGTTTTTGACCATATCTCCTAGATACTTTTTTAGCAAGGTATAGCCCATTTATCTTTGCCTGTTGAACACAGTGTCTTAAAACTATGTTGCAGGTCTGTTCTTGTGAAGGGACTTTTTTTTCCAAACCCAGCCTTTGTTTTTCTATCTGTCATCACCCATTATATCTCAGTATTAATTTAATTTTTGTTTCTGATAAAGATAAAAAGAGTAATGTCCTCGATTGGAAGAATATTTTCAAGGCTACTAGTAAATACAGCCTTGTTTGGGTTTCCATTTCTAACTTAAAAAATTGTCTTAATTATGTTCTCCTGCCTGTCTTAATTTATTGTTAGCACTACCCAAGCTGTGATCTGTTCATTTCCCTGTGAATAGATTCACCTTTTACAAAAATCTAGCTATCCTGTCAGGAAAATATTTGTAGCCAGTTGGTTGACATTTAGATCAAGTCAGAGTTGAAAGTTATCACTTGATTATCCGTTACCAGAAGACTAATAGGAAGTCGGGGGTGGGGCGGTCCATTAGTACTATAAGCTCAGAAGAAATGAATTCTGTCAGGCATCAGAGTTACCATGACAGAGCTCTAAAAATCTGGATTTTTAGCGGTTGCATGGTAATGATTTAGTTGTCTTATCTTTTCAATTGATAGAGTCCATTAACTTGGCTTTGATATTAATGAATCACTCACAGTATGGTAACTATATTGACAGACACCGAATGAATTTCTGAACTTCGATAGGGCTAATAAAACCATAAACAAGTAGTTCAATTATAAAATTATGACTGAAAGCCTATTTAACAAATGACTTTAAATTAACAATTCACACAGTCGGATGAAGTGGTTGGCACCTGTAGTCCCAGCTACTCAGGAGGCTAATATGGGAGTATCACTTGAGGCCAGGGGTTTGAGACCAGCCTGGGCAACATAGCAAGACCCCATCTCAGAAAAAAACCGTATCACAAATAATAGAGGAATTTCAAAACTCACAAAGATATTTGTGTTTCATTCATATATAAACAAAACAATTCTTAAATTTTTCTATTATTTAAATGAGGTAAAAAGACATGCCATAGTATTATAAATTTTCTAAATCAACATTACAAATATGAGATATTCGTCAGCTGTTTTAAACTTACTAGCTTCAATGTTTTAACTTTAAAAATTATTACTGAAGTATCAAATGCTTAAATATAAAAACAGAATATTTTACTTTAAACTAAAACAATTCAAGATCATCAATCTGAAATGTGAAACTATAGAATAATGGATTATTGTCCTTTACAGACATTGTTTTATCATCTAGAATATATTATGCTTCAGGGTTAATTCTTAGTAATATGTTAGCAGAAACCTTGAGCTCTATATTTTTTAATGAAACATCTAAGCAATATATCTCTTTAAAGACAAACACAAAGATTTAAGTCACAAAACAAGATTTAAGTCACAAAACAAACAATATAAACATACACTGTAGTTTAAGTAACAATATTTAAAAGCAAAACTTCTTTTCATCTTATTAGTTTCTTATAGCTTATTTAATAGTTTAATTTTAAAACATTGAAATTGAGAAATTCAAGTTGAGCTACAGCAAATGTCGTTTCAGATAAAGTTTTAAGAGCTGGGTGATATAATCTGCCTTTGTTCCACACAAAGAAAACACTGTATTGATATATGAACCAATTTGGTGGTGTGGTAGCTAATATTAATCACATCAACTGGCCAGTCTGAGTAAGTCGTAATTCAACTGAGATCATTTGATTGAATATTTGATTACAAAGAAGGTGTAATGGTTCAATAGTCTTTTGCATTCTGATTGACAACAAGCCCCTACATGCAACTTCTCGCCTATCTTCTTACTTCTAAACAAAAGTTTTCCTTTGTTTCTATGTCAGTTGACCACTTAAGCGTTTTCCCTCAAAATCTCAAGATTTGAATCTCTGATTTAAAATCAGCAGGGAGGGAATAGGATTGTGATGAAGTGTTGCTGGCTTGTCATTCACATTGGTCCAAGTCCTTCTTCCAAGTGTTGAATGGTATGGGGCAGGCTTAGACCTTTATTTTGATTTTTTTCATTAGGCATTCTCTCTTGGCACTTTGACTTCTTGGTAGAAGCCTTAACATTCTTGGTAGAAGCTTTGTATTTGGAAACGTTTCCTTAGGTATCAATAGGTCTCCAAACATTTAAAAGATGTGACTGGGAAGAAATGGGTTCAAGCATGTGATTTAAAACCGGCAAAGAAATTGGCAAACATTAATGAGGACCACTGACCTCTCTGTGAATTGATCAAATCCAGTAGGAAACTGAGGACACCCATGCAATAATTCTTTTGTACAGTTTGCCATTCAGTTAGACTGCATAAAATCAGTCAATATTGATTAAACTGCTACTATGGAATACAAAAAAAAATGTTGGATGAGATCTCTAAAGGAAGTCACAGTCTAGTTGGCAGTTGGAGAGGGACAGATAAAACTAAGATTATGACACTGGGCAAGACATGGGAACATGCAGGTGCTATAAAGAGGAACTCAATCGTTGGCACTAAAGAAGGTTCCTAGACAATGTGCCAATTGAATGGGATCCTGAAAGAGAAATAAGAATCTGTCACCATTATAGAAGGTTCTTCGAACTGATCCAAATATTGAGAAGAGGAAAGGGGAGGATAAGAAATGAAAATTTAAAATGTGAACAAACTGAGACAAAGACCTTAGCAGCTAATGAAGTGGGTCATTTTAACTCAGCTATGATAATCTGACTAGACCAAAAATGCAATCACTTCACCTCAGTTATTTTAAAAAATTAGAAACTTTTGGGTTACTTTTTATTATTTGTATAACATCAATGTACTCCATACCCAAAAGACAAAATAAGGGAAGTTCATAAAGTTATTTTCAAACTAGAAGAAAGTCAAGAAACCTTATCCTACTAATGCATAAGGAAAGAATAAGTGTTATACAATTTGGAAATTAAGCTTAAAGGGAATACTTGGGAGATTCAGTTCAGTTTGAGATTTTCTTTTATGATCTAAAAGATGTATCTGTTCTCAAGTCACCAGAGGAAATATCGTAAACTTGTTCAAAATGAAGAGGAAGGCATGGAAAAAGCTATTCTTATCTATGCAAATATAAATAAAATGGGACTTCCTATGACTAAAATAATCATTCCTAAATTCCCGCAACTGAAGATGCAATTTAAAATTGGACCATTTTAGATAGGTATTTTTACATCTTCAGTTTCCGCAAAGTCACTTTCTCATTTAATAGCCATTTTATTGAACCCCTTTTAGATGTAGACATTCTATTTGAAGTTGTGAAGGATATAAATATAAGTAAGATATTCTCTGGCTTCAGAGCTTATAAGGAAAGATTTCCGTATCTTCATAATATCTCCTGTTTCATCTTCCATATCTCCCATCAAAACCAAAAAACTTTCTGTTCAGTTTCAGTTACCTTTCCATGCTATCTGTAATCTGGTCTTTCACCCTTGAGCCCTGCTATTATCCCCCACTTCAGCCCAAGCATTTCTCAATAGCTAAATTGTGCTGCAGCTTGAAAAACACTGACTCAGAAGGTAGCTTGTTACTCCTTCTTCGATTTGAATTTGTGAAAGAAAGCCACAGGAGTAGCTTAGTTGTAGAAGTCGGGCAGTTATAACAATTCCATCAGTCCAGGTGTGAACTATGGTCAGAAACAAGACAGTAGGTGTGGAAGAGTGTACACAGACTTCCTGAGGCAGAGGTGTAGAAGACCGGAGATGCCACGCCTTTGTCCTGGGCTTCCTGAAGTCTCTCAGAACAGCCTCTCCTTTGGTATCCCTTTATTTGTATGCTGAGTAAATCTGAGAGTGCTAGTGTGCTTTCTCCAGAAAATTTGTCCAAAGTTTGAATAAAGAGACAGACTCCAAAAAAAAAAAAAATTATTACCTTTGATAAAGCAGACAGGCCCAAGAGGACAGGGCTCTCATTAAATTGTGCCTTTTCCTTTGCTTTCCATTTAGATGTTAACAAAAATTTTACTTTTAGAATTACTTTATCAAATTTAGACTATAGTTTTTATGCATTTGCAGCTAAAACTATCTGAAGAAATCTAACACCCTGGTCTTCCAAAACTATAGGTAATGTAGGCCTATTTCACTATTCGACACATATATGTACACAGAACTGTGATTTAGGGATAAATTCTTAGTTTTTTTGTTTGTTTGTTTTTACTAAGGCATTTAACTGTATCCAAAGGAAAGAAAGAGTACAGGGGATTTTCCATGGAATATAGCTTATACTTATCTACATAACGTTGATATGTCTCAAAATTATGAATAAGAGAACTCAGTTATTCTTAGCCATCTGTCAATGAAATTAAACTTTTTTGCAAAGAAATAATGACTATCAAAGAGATAGTTATGACATTGTCCATACATATTCATACTTTGAAAGCCACAGGTGTATTGGTTGAGTTTAGTCTTTGCACTTTATACACTTTAGCCAATGGGTAAATAAGACCTAGACCCAGAGGCCAGTCATCAGAATGTACTGCTTAGTAAATGCAACCCTGTTACAATAATTTCTATGAGTATAGGGTGGTGCCATATTTGATGGTAACCTTCATCCTCTGTGAATGCGTATAACACAGTGGAATTCAGATCGCACTTGACAGCCATGAGAAGGCCACAGTGTGGAGGTGGGCATTGTTTGTGAAAGTAGGACCTCATCACTGTGTTGATCACACTAGACGAGTTCATTACATTAAGCACATATGGTTAAAAGAGCAAGTCCTATCAGGAAATATGTATCAATATACGGGTCCTTTGGAAACTGTTACATATGTACAGTTTGGACATGCACTAAATACAAATGAGATACAGATTCTGGGACACTAATCATATTTTTAGATGAGCTCACAGGATCACCGATGTTTAGCTATTTCATCATTTTCTAGCATATTATATTCTATACCAGTGCTTTCAACTACATTTCCAGATAATAAAATGGACTTTTATGCCAGGAAGTATTACAAATCATTCCTAAACTCAAATAGACCATAGCATTTACAAAAATTCAAACATATTTTATTCCTGAAACATAGGCAGCTCATAGTCCCTCAACATTTAAAAATATTTTAATATAAATAGAATGGGTGATACCCAGGAATGTTCGAATTCAGAAAAAATAAAAAGCACTGGGGCTCAGAGTTTCACTCATGAGTCAAAGCAGCATCCTAAAATAAAAGATTAATATCAGAAGAGGCCTTGGATTTGATTCCTAGCAAAATCTGCAAGGTTTTATACATAGTAATACCAAAGCTTACAATAATTGAAGAAAGATCTATCGCTGTAACTTGAACGTTAAAAGAAGAAAAGCATTCTCAAAGCCCATCCCTCAATAACAAATTAATATGTATAAAAATCTAATTACCAACTCTATATCGAAATCTTAAACTCTAATGGACATCTGAGATTTACACACGTTTAAATGAGATTTATCCATGTTTAAATAGCATGCATATGAGTACTAAATGTGTCTCTTGGCTTCCAGTCTCCAAATGGCCACTAAGTGCTTCCATATTGCCCTTTCAGAAATAAAAGAAGTGCACTTTCTCCCCATAGTTACCATTAATCAGGTCCCCTGCCACTTTCCATCAGCTCTAAACTATGAGACTGCTGACACTGTACCAGAGAAACAATGTAGAGAGAGTGAGTGGAGTAATATAAAATATTTTGATGTGGTCATACTCCAAAGCACTCCATTTGTTATTTTATGCCTCTTAAAATGCAACTTAACAAATAAGTTCTTAAAAATCTAGAGATTGGCCGGGCACAGTGGCTCACACCTGTAATCTCAACACTTTAGGAGGTCGAGGTGGGAGAATTGCTTGAACCCAGGAGTTCAAGACCAGCCTAGGCAAGGTGGTGAGACCTCGTCTCTACAAAAATAAATTTTAAATTTTAAAAAATTAGCCGGGCATAGTGGTGCACACCTGTAGTCACAGACAGCTATTTGGGATACTGAGATGCGAGGATAGCTTGAGCCCAGGAGTTCGAGGATGCAGTGAGTTGTGATCATGCCACTGCACTCCAGCCTGGGTGACAGAGAGACAGCCTGTCCCTATTTAAAAAACAAAAAACAAAACAAAACAAAAACCTAAAGATTATGAGGTGTGTCTTCTTCTTAAGCAAAAAACTAGATGATTATGCCTATTTTACGAAAGGCAAATATAAGAGCTCCTCCGCCCAAAAAAAAAAAAAAAAAAAAAAAAACAGTTAATTTAGTGATCAACCACCTGAGTATCAAAAGTGTGTTTTCTCCCTTAACCACAGAAACATACTCGGCAAGATGGGATTCAAAGAGGTGCAGAATAATTGAAAGTAAATAGTGGTTGCCACTGATAATTAGAGATCCACTAAAAAATCAAACTGAAAGATTGCTGAAATTAGAAAATGAGCTAATGGGGGGAGGGGGGAGGGACAGCATTAGGAGATATACCTAATGCTAAATGACGAGTTAATGGGTGCAGGAAATCAACGTGGCACATGGATACATATGTAACAAACCTGCACATTGTGCACATGTACCCTAAAACCTAAAGTATAATTAAAAAATAAATAAATAAATAAATAAAAATATTAAAAAAAAAGAAAATGAGCTAATGGGAAAACACGATTGACTCTACCGAGATCTATTTCACAAATAGATTTTACAAACGCGTCTACTAGATACCTACACAGTTAATATAACAATATTTTCTACTCTCCCAAAATAATATTTGTTATGTAATACAAAAGCATTCCAAGGAAATGTAGAGGGTGTGATTTTAGGTGACCTGAGCTTTCTAAGAGAGGGAGACGAGGCAGGCATTTATCCACCCACACTGATCCGTGTGTTTGCACTCCCCACATAAACACTGACTGAGCAGTGCTAACCAGAACATGTCATCTTTGAGTCTGAAGCCACTGTTCCAGGTCTCAGTAGGAGCTTTTGTCCAGGTGAGGGGTGGGATTGGCCCTTAGCAACTATGATTCAATACGTGTCATTTTCTATATATTGAAATTAGAGAATAATTGTATTTCAGGAGGGGGGAGAAAAGGCTTGAGCTTTAAACATTGAAGTTGGCTGCATCAAAAATATGTTGACAGTGCTAAAAGGCTCATTCCCCACCTCTTGATATTTTTTTCTCTCTTGCCCCCACCCCATTATTTATTTATGTATTTATTTATTTTTGGTAGGCTTGCTATTCTCATTTTGTTGCAAGGCTGCATTTTAATTCTTCTGACTCTGCAGTTTAACAAAGCCCTTTGACACCTCTGTTCATTTGTTCTCAGCTGGTGAATGAGCAACAAGAAAGCAGACCCCTCCTGAGTCCCTCCATCGATGACTTTCTCTGTGAAACCAAATCGGAAGCAATAGCAAGGCCAGTAACATCCAATACAGCTGGTAATTCTTTCACTTTTAACTGTTCCTCAACTAGAGTTAATTTTAACTATAGTAAAATGCACATTTTTTCCATAATACATTTTAAGTGAGGAAATAATGTTTGCAACCAAATGAAACTTTAGAATGTATACTATTTAGCATAAACCAATAAATCACAGAAATTGCAATGTATATTACCCACCCAATTTTGCAGAACATAAGTATACCACTATTAGCAATGAATCATGTTTTCATGTATATTTTAATATTTACATATTTATATCTAAAGTCTCATCACATTAGAAAATCTTTAAAACAATACATCTATTTCAGAGTAAGGTTTTCAAGTTCTGGCTGATGGTCTAATTATTTCTGGAAATATTTTGCATAACAGAAGTCCAGTAAATAAAAATGTGGCAACCTTTTCAAGTGGATTCAAATGACAAAATATCCTGCAGCTTTGGGATAGTGTAGAGCCAGTTTCATTTTCTGTCATATAAATGTGTTACTTGCTCCCCGTTACAACAATCTATTTGAACGTTCTCCTGGAATTAAACATTCTCAAATAGTAAACCATCCCTTGCTCAGTACCTGTCACATATAGGAATAGGCACTCGATAAGTATTAATCCAATGAGTGAGTACAGGATGCCACTGGCATAAATTACACTTCCCTTGTAGAGGCAGTCTTTCTGCATTGATTTCATTTGGTCGGCATTCACATTCAAAGTCATGTCATTCAAATAAGAAGGAAAAAATGATGTTCAGAATCAAAGAACAAAGGTTATGTTGGATGTGCAGAGCGGAATTTAATGGAAAAAGAAAAGGATAATCACATACTGTCTTGTTAAATTTGTTCCATTTTGTCATCTTGGCCTCAGTTTGCTGTTGGCTTGCATATTTTCATTGTATTTCTAAGTGAATAAAATCACAGGAGAAGGAAATCATGATTTTTCCAAAATGCCAAAAATTACAAGAAGAGTAACTAGCATGAGAATGGAGAGGCTCCTTATGTGAAGTCATATTTTACAGTGTCTGGGTTCAAACTCCATGAATTCCAACCCCAGCTGTGTATCCAGGGGCATGTTGTTTAACTAAGCCTCAGTCTCTTCATTTGTCTGATAATAGTAAGATCTACATCTCATAAGTTCGTTGGAAAGATTAAAGGAAGCAATCCATGAAAAAGCTTAACACCATGTAAACTCTAACTGGTGTAAAAATTTCTGTTAGATTTTAGGTGAGAACAGTATGTATTCCCTACACTTTCATTTTCAACTGCGTTGACTTTTTTATATCACACCACAGCAATCATTTTCTAAATTCAGCTATCACTTTCAGTAATCAAGAAATTAAATGGTACTTGGCAAATTCTAGGTAGGAAATTAAACAAGTTCACATACTATCAGATGAAATTCATTCCTCTCATCCATGAAACTGGAGCTGGCCCCTTCAAAACTCGAGAACTACCCCAGGAAAATACAGAGAACCTTGTATGTCCAATTGCAGGTGAATCCATGAGAATTGTATGCACTGCAAACTTCCTCTTCATGCTCCAATTCTCACTGATGGGAAAACTAAGTCACTTAGAAAGGATCCACCCTGAGAGAGCAATATAAGCTTTGATTCAAAAGCTTCTTTTCAGCTTGATTGTTCTAACATATAAAAGAGAGACCTGTGAAATACTGGAGGAAAAAAATCAAAAGAATGTGCAATTTCTCGCAATCCCAATATCTACAATGTTGCCCTCTGTATTAGTCCTAGGGCTGCCGTGACAGAGTACCACCCACTGAGTTGATTCAGCAACAGAAACTTACCATCTCAGTTCTGAGGGCTGGAAGCTAGCTTTCAGCTGGGCCACGCACCCCACGAACGTGCTTATGAGGATCTGTTCCAGGCCTCTCTTCTAATTTCTGGTACTGCCTTGGTTTATGGCAGCATAACTCCAGTATTCACGTGGATTGATATTTCTCTGCGTGTGTGCTTCTCAGTGTGCATGTCTGTCTCTGTGTCCAAATTTCCCCTTTTTTTTTTCTTTTTTTTTTTTTTTTTTTTGAGACGAAGTCTCGCTCTGTCACCCAGGCTGGAGTGCAGTGGCACGATATCGGCTCACTGCAACCTCTGCCTCCTGGGTTCAAGCGATTTTCCTGCCTCAGCCTCCCGAGTAGCTGGGACTACAGGCACGCACTACCATGCCTGGCTAATTTTTTGTATCTTTAGTAGAGACAGGGTTTCACCATGTTAGCCAGGATGGTCTCGATCTCCTGACCTTGTGATCTGCCCGCTTTGGCCTCCCAAGGTGCTGGAATTACAGGCATGAACCACCGCGCCTGGCCCAAATTTCCCCTTTTTATAAGGACACCAGTCCTGTTAAAGTAGGGGCCCACCCTATTCTAATATGACCTCATGTTTAATTATATCTCGAATGAAACTATTTCCAAGTAAGGTAATATTCTGAGTACTCGCTGTTAGGACTTCTACATAGACCACTCAATCCATAATACTCTGGAACGTAGGGGGTCTGGAAAAATAGTGTTCTGAGACCGGGGATTTTTTTTTTCCTCACCTTCATTATTCAGTGCACCTGGTTCACACAGATTTTTATCCTGAAGAAAGACTCTTGTTTGATAAGTGTTTTTAATATTAAGAGTATATCTCAAGGCAAAAAATTATATATTTTTTAATTCCTAAGAAATCTGGTTTTTATATAAATCAATACAAAATTTAAAAATTTAGGAAATATTTACCTTTTCTGGAGGTCGTTCAGTGATTTTTTTTTCCTCTATGAACCCTAAAAGAACATATCTTTTGCCTCATAGAAGTTCTAAATTATAATTTTTTTCCACCCAGTTCTATCAGATTATCTGAAGAACAAAAGTTTTTGAGACTGCCAACTATTTAAATCATTCCTCGGACTATCCAAACTGCCAAATAATTAGAAGCTAAACAAACGAATGAATCAAAGCCTTATCAATAAAGTCAGCACACTGCCTTAAGGTTTAGATAAAGTCTAGAGAGGACTGTGGTAAGAACACAGGCTATAGAGAGATGAGACCTGTATCCTGTATTTGAATCCTGGTATAAACACTGACATACCAGTTATATTAGTTTTCTATTGTCGCTGTAACAATTACCACAAATCTAGTGGCTTAAAACAACACAAATTTATTATCCTAAAATCAAGATGTCAATAGAACTGCATTACTTCTGGAGGCTCCAGGACAGAATTCATTTCCTTGCTTTTTCCAGCTTCTAGAGGGCACCTACAATTTGGTGGCTTATGACTCCTTGCTCCATCTTCAAAACCAGCAGCTCTCTCTCGCATTGGTCTCCATCCTCATATCTCCTTCTCTGGCTCTGACCCCCCTAACTGCACTTTATAAGAGCTCTTGTGATTACATTGGGCCCACAGGGATCATCCAGATTAATCTTTCAGTCTCCAAATCCTTAACTTAATTACATCTGCAAAGTCCCTTTTGTCATGTGACATGTCAAGGTAACATATTTACAGGTTCTGGGGATTAGAATGTGGGCATATGGGGTGGCGGGGGGGCATTTTTCTACCACACCAGCTGTGTGATTTTGGACAAGTTCCTTAATATTGCCAAGCCTCAAGTTTCTCATATGTAAAATTAGAATACCTTTTTCACAGGAATGTTACATAGACTAAACAAGGAAACATTCATAAGCACTTACCATATTGTATATTTTCAATAAATAGTTTTTGTAATCATTTCCAACCTCATATATCTACAGTTTGCGTCAAGCATGAATGCTTTCAGTAGAGTCTTCTAGTAGCAATAAATACTTATTTGCATCATGACTATGCTTATAGTGCTGTTCCAAGAGCTTTAGATAAGCACTTCATCCAATACTTTATAAAGCAGTTTTATCCTTATTTTAGGTGGGCAGAGTTAAGGTTCAGAGAGACTTTTTTTTTTTTTTTTGAGATGGAGTTTTGCTCTTGTTGCCCAAGCTGGAGTGCAATGGCATGATCTCGGCTCACCGCAACCTCCACCTCCCAGGGTCAAGCAATTCTCCTGCCTCAGCCTCCAGAGTAGCTGGGATTACAGGCATGTGCCACCACGCCCGGCTAATTTTGTATTTTTAGTAGAGACGGGGTTTCTCCATGTTGATCAGGCTGGCCTTGATCTCCCGACCTCAGGTGATCCGCCTGCCTCAGCCTCCCAAAGTGCTGGGATTACAGGCATGAGCCACCGCACTCAGTCAAACTCAGACAGTCTTAACCACTGTCCTGTGCTGCCTTATTTTATGCACAATATTCACGGAACATCAAGACACCAAAATAGATTAGCTGAACTAAAGTGAAGAAGACAGGACAAAGTGCTACAAGGGTGACTGGCAAAACATAGCCTGCTCAGAAGCAACTGAGCTGGAAATCCCCCTGCCACAGCAAATAGAAGTGAAGTCAATGACATCCTCTGGGCAGTGGGATCCCACAGCCTGTGAAGCTGTGAGTGGTGACTGACATGTGGTCCATGAGAAAAGTCTGCATATGTGACAATAAGATTACACCCAGAAGGTATTTTCTTAGATCTACACTAACACACGCATACACACACATGTGGATACACACATGCACACACTTTTCACGTTGATTGTAAGAGGAGATTATCCTTTGTGCTCCCTTTTACTAGAGACAGGGTCTTACTCTGTCACCCAGGCTGGCTCAAACTTCTGGGCTAAAGCAGTCCTCCCACCTAGTCTCCCGAGTAGCTGAGACTACAGGTGATAGCCATCACTGCTGGCTAATTTTTTTTTATTTTTTTAATTGTTTTGTAGTGACTGAATCTTGTTATATTGCCTAGGCTGGTTTCAAACTCCTGGCTTCGGGCGATCCTCCTGCCTTGGCCTCCCAAAGCTCTGGGATTACAAACGTGAGCCACCACACCTCACCAGTGTATGCTCTTAATTTAAGCACGCAGATACTGAAATCCAAAACTTCATGTGCCTGAAGAATCTTTAAAATAAGATTTAAGAAATCAGCAGAGCAGACACTGCCTACCATACCAAGGCTGTCTTTGAAGCATGTGTGGAGCAATAAGATTCTTACTTTTAAATCTTAACTGAAGGACACACACATGCTAAAATGTGATTTATCTTTCTCCAGAGAGTGAAAGGCTGCACCCACCCTTCTCTCCTTTTGAAAACGTACTCTGCAGGGACTTTCCCAGCTTCAAAGCTGGCCATTCGACCTCCAAGCCACCTTCTTCATCAGCTAGGTAACCAATTAGGCCTTTTGTGTATGCCAAGCATTTGTTTCACATTTGCAAGAAAAAGAACAAAGGGACAAAGAGCTCAGAACAAATACAGGAAGTGCCCAGGACACTTTGGAGGGGGAAAGAACCTTACTGAGCCAAGTTTGAATTCACAGTTCACCCTTTTAGTAATTCATTTATTGTGAATGTGAGAAGAAGATATAGAATTAAATTAGCACTTGCCAGCTGTTATTCCTTAACAAATGTACTTCCTATGTTCAAGTAGACAATTTTATAATTTGCTTCTGAAAGTCTAGGAGCAAGTGACTAACTCTTAATTGTTTGTACAACTAATAAAAAGATGTATATGGCATTCTATATTCTGTCATCAATTTCCTTTCCTCCATTATAAGGACATCACATCGGGCCTAGACTCCTTGCCAATGTAATAGTAGTCTGGAAATTTCTATTTGACCGTTCAGTGGATATAAAGTGTGAGGCATTCTTGCCTGTTTTGGCTGTCTGCCATGCTTACATTTTAGACATAAAGCCAGGCAGCTTAGTTCTGAATGCCACTTCTTTCCCTCCACATTCAAGTACTTCCTAGCCACAAAACATCCCTCCTATCTCAGGGCATCTTAGCATTGGGAAATGGTTCCTTTTGCCTCAGGAAGATTCTGTTGAGATAAGCTGACACTTTCGGGCCACTTTATGATAAATTTACTTCATAGGATCCTCTGTAGAACCAATATCTTTGTCTCATCTTCAGTTTTATTCCCAGTAGCATTTTCTCTTTCTGTCAGTGTATGGATCTGATTCTTGTCTCAAATAAAAAGGAACAGTGAAAATAGGAGAACATCAACAACAACACAAAAAGGATAGAAAAACATCACAAATTGGCTATAAAAGAATGGAAATCACATTTATTGAGTACCTATTGTATGCCTGGCACTTTACATACATTAGATCATTTAATCTTCATCTTATCCCTAAAAGACAATTAATTCCCCATTATGAGGAAACCGAAACTCAGAAAGGTCAAGAAACTACTTCGAGTCACACACTAAGCCGTGACGGAGCCAGATGTTTCCACTTCACCAACAACATCCAACCACTGTGACTTGGAATTGGAATCAGAAAACAAGATTATTAAGAGTAAAGTTTGACACACCATCCTAAAGATCCCATAGGAATGGTTAGCTCATGAAGTCCGTGCACTACTAAAGAAATCCGGGTTTTGAGTTCAATGGAGCCCGGGCCCTGCCTTGAGTACAAGGGAGAAGCAGACAGAAGAGTATTGAGACATCAGCAAAAATCCATCCCCCACCTAGAGGAAGAGCTTGGCGATTAAAGAGGAGTGCTGCAGTCATTGTTGTAGACTGCCACAAAGGGTTAATGCAAGTAGTTTCTTGGTCTTTCTGTGGCTTTCCTAAGGGAGCTGGGTGAAGAGATTCCAGGCCAGGAAGCTCAGAAGCTAGTCTCTCCAATGTGGTGCCAGGGCCAGTGAAACAGCAGCGACTGGTGGAGAGGTAGAGCTGTAGGGACCTTCTCTAATTTGAATTTTCTATTTCTCACAATGAGCTAGTCAAACGCTGGTTACGTGCACTGTAAAAGAAAGAAGAGGCTAAGGTTATAAAACTTGCTTTTTTAATTCTCATTTGCCTAATTTGCATTTGAACAAGTTATTATTTCTGCTTTCCTTAGAGTATTTAATGCAATGTAATCAACCTGCTAAGAAGTAAAAGTGTAACAGTTTTATAGTTAGTTACATTGAAATTTAGATTTGCATACTAAACAGCAAAGGCATTAACATGTGTACCTATTCATCAACTATGGATTATAAAATACCTCTCTTGGGTGAACCCAAACAGGATGCCATTTTCTGATTGAACTGCTTAATTAAATAAAAGATGATTAAACAGCATTGCTTTATACCCCATATACTTTATTGTTTAAAATTAAAACACAAAGACATTCAAAACCTTCACTAAATCTCTGAATATGATAGATTGACTCCTCTCTGGGAAACTGCAATTTAAAATAACCTTCAGTATAAATAAAGCAAAGCAATAAAGTAAATAGCACCTGAACTCAGATTCAGTTTGATCATTTTAATTTCATTCAAAGCTTCATCATTGCTGAGACTGGTCTAAGTCCTTTCTTACCAATTTGTGCCATACCAAATATAAGAATAACATGCAGCAAACATCCCAGTCTAATAAGCTGTCTCTATAAATCAATGATGAGCTAACTTAATTTTATTCTAACCTATCTTACAAACATAAAATCTTTCTGTACCCAACTGAAACCTATTTTAAAAAAATAATTTCAGAGTAGTAAATGGGCTTATCTTAACCTCTTCCATTTCTGGTAGTGTTGACCACTGGCTTAGATCTCCTCGACCTGAGTGAACCAGTCTCTCAAACCCAAACCAAAGCCAAGAAGTCAGAGCCCTCATCAAAAACCTCATCCCTCAAGAAAAAGGCCGATGGATCTGACCTCATCAGCACGGATGCTGAGCAGAGAGGCCAGCCTCTCAGAGTCCCGGAGACTTCATCCTTAGATCTAGGTAAGGCAATCGCTTTTGGCTATGGATGCTCAACCTTGCTCTGCTGGTGTGGATACAAGAGGAAATTTCCACTAATGGCATTAAACAGAGAACAACGGGGTAGAAAAGGCATTCCATGGTGGAAACTGGACAGGACATAGCTTCTTTTGAGCTTGAACTGTATAGCAATTGGGGAGCTCAACTTTGCGTAACTGATTGATTCATTTATTTATTCAACCCACAAATATTGAGTTATAGATGGGTGCTGGGTGCCAGGTTAGGCACTAAAGTTACAAATAAAGATAAAATGTGCATCTTGCTCTGTAGGAGCACTCAGTCCAGGACGAGAAAGAGGGACTTGTGAGTAACCAACTCTAATGCAAGGCCCAGGGGCAGCCAGATGAAACAGTATGTAACAAACGTGTTTGGGAATACATGCAATACAATAATAACAGCTACCATTTGATGGTGGGTTACAATGCCTAGGAACTACAGTACATTACTTACATATATTATCTCATTAAATTATCACAACTCTTTGAAACATCTGAGGAACCAAGTTTCAAAATTTAAGCAATTTGCCCAAGAGCTCATAGTTTATAAGAGGAAGAGCTGAAATTTGAGCCTAGTTCTAGTTAACCTCAAAGCCCATGTTCTCCACTGTAGTCTACCTCCTCTGAGAAAGGACAGCTTAATTCTCAGCTCCTGGAATCAGACACATTAAGCTCTCCTTTCTCAAGAGAAAGAACAGTGACAGGTATCTTAGAAAGCCAAGAGGAACATGAATCTTCCCCGGCTGTGACTGACTGCTGTGTGTGTATGTATGTATATGTGTGGGGAGGTGAATATTGTATATACTTTCATAAGGAGATCATATTTATAGCTTATCCATAAGGCTGTGAGGAATAAATGGGATATATGTATGAAATCACTTATACTATGATATGTACATGTTCAGTGGTCATGAATTAATTTATTCATTTGTTCAGCAAACATTTATCTGAGTATCTACCATATTCCCAGCACATACTATGTGCTAGGAATACAAAGATAAATAATATAAGCTCTCTGTGCCTTAGCAAATTTACAGGCTAGTGGGGAGATAGAAAAATGATTAAATGATTATAATAAAATATTAACTATATGTAGCAATGAAAGAAAACCCAGATCAGTTACTACATGGGCCTCCTCATCATGCCATTTCCCCAGCCAGTGGGAGAAGGTGTCTTACATGAGGTACTATGTGAGCTGAGGTTTGAGGAATGCATAGGAATTTGCCAGATTCAAGATAGATCAGGAGAAAGGTGGGGAGAACAGGGCAGGATATCACTGGTGCAGAAAGGAAAGGGATTCACACCCAAATAGATAAACACGGAAAGATGTCTTTTTAAGTAAATATACGTATTTCAATAGTACTCAAGGATGGTAGAATAGTGGGAGAAAAAGACTGAAAATCACTAGTGGTGAGATCATAGGAATCCTTGGATGTCATGCACTTAAGACTGGGGGAGGAGGGATGATGTTTAAAGGGTTCTGCTAAGAGGAATGACAGCAACAGTTTCTATTTTAGAAAAATCCTTCTCTGGTGGATTTATGGAGAAAGGAATAGAGGCAAGGAGACCAGTACAGAGATCCAATAGTGACAAGGGGGATAATGAGAAAGAGAGAGACAGGTTCCAAAAAATATTAAAACAAGACTTGGAAACAAAGATAATATGTATATGTGAGCAATGGGGACATGTAGAACGTGCCAGGCTCCATAATAAAAGATGGAAGAGGGGCAGGAGTGAACTATTGAGTTCAGCTTTGAACCTGAAACTATGGGACTTCTCTGTGGATACCTCCATTAGACTGTTAAGTATATAGGTCTAGAACTGGAGAAAAAGAACTGAGTAGGAAATGGAGATTTGTAAGTCAGAAGCCTGTGTATGAATGGATATTGGAACCATGGGTGTAGATGAGCTCTCCCAGGGATAGATTGTAAAGAAAGGAAAGAGAACCAAGCCATTGTTCAAATTAGTGGCATACACAGGAACCCTTCTCCCCTGCCATCCCTCTTTGAGGTCTGTCTTTGAAGGGAAATTTTATACCTATCTCTACTATTTCCTCACCATCTAGGTTTATTCAGTTGTACAAATAAGTTAATAACATTTATAGATTTAGATAAAAATATATTAATACATTGATTAGGTGCAGTGGCTTATATCTGTAATTCCAGCACTTTGGGAGGCTGAGGCAGGAGGAGTGCTTGAAGCCAGGAGTTTTGAGACCAGCTTGGACAACATAGTGAGATCCCATCTCTACAAAATTTTAAAAATTAACCTGGCATAGTGGCATAAGCCTGTAGTCCCAGCTACTTGGGAGGCTGAGGCAGGAGGATTGCTTAAGCCCAAGAGATTGAGGCTGCAGTGAGCTGTGACTGCACCACAGCACTTCAGCCTGGGCAACAGAGTGAGACCTTGTCTTAAAAAAAAGAATATATTGATATATTACAATATAACACAATAAGCATGCAAATGATGAACATTTATTTCTTTGCTTCTGAGAAAAGGTCCTATGAAAAAGTTGTAAAAGTACTTAGTTTAAAAGCACCTTTAAGAATAGCAGTGTTATTCACAATAGTAAAAAGGTGAAAACAACTGAAACCCATCATGAGATGAATGGATAAACATAATGTGGTATATACACACAATGAACTTATTCAGCCTTGGAAAGGAATAACTTACATGCTACAACATGGAAGAACCTTGAAGATATTGTGCTAAGTGAAGTAAACCAGGCACAAAAGGACAAGTACAGGTTGAGCATCCCTAATTCGAAAATCTGAAATCCTCCAAAATCTGTCAAAATCTGTAAGTGGAAAATTCCACACCTGACTTCGTGTGATAAGTCACAGTCAGAACTTTGTTTCATGCATAAGATTATTTAAAATACTTTATAAAATTACCTTCAGGCTATGTGCATAAGGTGTGTATGAAGCATAATTGAATTTCGTGTTTAAATTTGAGTCCCAGCCCCAAGATATCTCATTATGACATAGGCGAATATTCCAAAAACCAAGAAAAAAAATCCCAAATTTGAAACACTCCTGGTCCCAAGCATTTTGCATAAGGAATAATAAACCTGGATTGGAGGATTCCACTTGCATGAGGTACCTACGGTAGTCAAATTCATATAGACAGAAAGTAGAATAAAAGTTACCAGGGTTTGTGGGGGAGGGGGAATGAGGAGTTCGTGTTTAATGAGTAGAGTTTCAGTTTGAAATGATGAGAAATTTTGGAGATGAATAGTGGTGATGGTTACACAACAGTGTGAATGTACTAATGCTACTGGATTGTACACTAAAATATGGTTTAAATGGTCAATTTGTTATATATTTTTTACCACAGTTTTTAAAAAGAAGGGGAAAAAAGACCTTAGAGAACATCAACTGCAAATTGATCTTTTTTTTTTTAGACAGAGTTTTGATCTGTTGCCCAGGCTGGAGTGCAGTGGTGCAATCTGGGCCCACTGCAACCTCCACCTCCCAGGATCAAGCAATTCTCCTGCTTCAGCCTTCCAAGTAGCTGGGATTACAGGCATGCACCACCACACCCCGTTCATTTATTTTTTTGTATTTAGTAGAAACGGGGTTTCACCATGTTGGTCAGGCTGGTCTTGAACTCCTGACCTCAGGTGATCTACCCACCTCTGCCTCCCAATGTGCTGGGATTACAGGCGTGAGCCACCGCCACCTGGCCCGATCTTTTTATAAACTAAAAAACTGAACCCCAAGATTGTTTCAGTGGTTTATTCACAGCCACACACCTGTTAATAAGAGAGAATCCAGCCAGATTTTTTATCTGTAAGAACTAATACACAGGGATAAAATGGTTCCAGCATTCCCTTGGCTGTCCTCATTGCCTCCTTTCTCTCTCTCCCCCATTATAAATTCCCTCCTTTTGGTGAAAAATTACATGCTTTATTCAAAAGCTATGAAAGCGTTCTGATTTATTCCCACCTCCTTTTAACACTGAAGCTCATCTCTTTAAAGAAAATTTCTTTCTGGAATCATGCCAGCAATGCCCCAAGCCCCCGCTTTAGCCAGAGACTGATAGAGTAGTGCTCCAGATGTACATTCTACACCAGCTCGCACAGGCTCATATACAAGATTCAGAATGTACACAGATTCAGAAATAAATTCAGGTCAAACAACTTGATTGCTTTAACTGTAAAAGCAATGCAATTTATCTTAATAGGAGATTTCTATTTAGCTGCACAAGTTTTAATTTTTATGCAACATTGAAAAGATAAAGGTTGATCTTGGGGCTTGGGAACATCGGTTGAATAAAGCTCCCTTGGATAAGATTTTTCAATCTTAATTAATCTCTCTTTTTCTCTCTGCACCACATGCTCCACCCCCACCCCACTACCCCCTCCACACCCACCCCACCGCCACCTGCCTCACCTGCTTCCTCTGTACTTACTAGATATTCAAACACAACTGGAAAAATGGGACGATGTTAAGTTTCATGGAGATCGAAATACCAAGGGACATCCAATGGCAGAGAGAAAATCATCCTCATCTAGAACCGGATCAAAAGAGCTCTTATGGTAAGATATTTTAATACCCGAAAACGGCCATTTATGTATCAACTTTATGAGTGGCACTGAGGCACTGAAATAGCCAATGAGTTAAGTCAATCCAGATACTTGACATCACATGTAACCCCTATATAACAATACCAATTACTGTGGCTTCTACCAACTCGAATTATTTCATCTCAGCTGTCAAAAATTAATGCAACTCAGTCAATAAGCATTTTGAGAGATTCATAATTCAACATTGTTAATGATGTTCTGAATGTGTAACTGTGCTGATTAGTAAAAATAGGTGTATATGTGTATATACATGAGAATATTCAATATATTAAATAATAGTTAAATTTTTGCAGCTACGCAGGTACCTTTTTTGGTTTGCTCAATCATCCACTATCAGATAATCAAATAATTAAGAATAATGCATGGATGCTTATGAGAAAATCTGGCCACCTGAGTTGTACCATATTTTTGAAGCTTCCTAAAGGGCAGTGTCCAGCTTCCATCTCCTACTGCCCTCCCACATCTCCACTTATCATGACATTTCAAATTCTATATAAAGATAAAATCTCTCCTGAGACACTTTTTGGGAAGTTTCTTCCCCCACCAAAAAAAAAAAAAATCATAATTTTGTTATGAAACAGAATTTTCTGTAACAAAAATGGTACTGCATTTATTTACTTTTTGCCCATAATTGAACTGAATTTTTAATCGAAGATAATAACACCTAGCACATTGTAGCCTCTTACATTCTAAAAGTGGCCATTATAATAGAAATACACGAAACTTATCTCTATCATCAGAATTTTGATGAGAGCTTTGACATCATGGCTTTCAATGATCCAAATTACCTAGTTTCTTGGCTGGATTTATAGCTTAATTTGTTTCTAGTGTACATTTGATTTCCTTAATGCATCCCTTATAGGTCCTCAGAACACAGATCTCAACCAGAACTGAGTGGTGGAAAAAGCGCCCTCAACTCTGAGTCGGCTTCAGAATTGGAATTAGTGGCTCCAACTCAGGTAACAAAACTGATTATTCAATGAACACATCTTTCTCTATATATAGTGTATAGCATAAATGTTTTATTTTCATTTTGTACAAAAAGTTTGAAGTATTTTTTGTACATTGCGTTTCATGTGCTGTTTCATTCAGTAGCTATCTCAATGCTTAAAATAGCTGAAATATAGGTGTGTGTATATATATATGTATATCTACACATTTGGCTGGAAAATGTGTTAATGAATTCACTGTGTACTTAGCAGTTTTTCCTTGTTCTACCATTTACTGTTCTATTATTTTGTAATATAAAATCTGTTCTACTCTATTATTAGCACTATTTACATAACAGAACTCAATGGAGAGGAAATTACATCTTGAGTGTTCATTCACATCTATGCCCCGTGGAATATACTACACATTGGTACCCTGACTGTCACATTAAAATAAATGTCATGCTGAGAAATATATTATTATAGTATTAGGAGTCATGATGATGATGATAAGAGCTACTATTTATGAGTGCTACTAAGTATCAGGGACTTTACATATGTTTTTTAAGTGTTATATATAATACTCAAATAATCCTGTGAATTATTATTAACCTCACTTTAAAGATACTCTTTAGTCTCAGTGACGTCAAGCACATTTTCCTGGGACACTCAGCTAAATCACTGGTGGAAGTAGGGTGTGAACCAGGTCTGTCTGTCCATGACTTGAATGTTAAGTCCAGTTTAGCTAGCTGTTTTATAACTAGTTATCTCCTGTGATTAAGACCATATCTCCTATGGTTCTAAGAAGGCCAAAATCAGTCTCAATCTTTTCATTCCCTTGAACACTTGTAAAGGCCTTGATCTAAAACCACAAAGATATCATAATTTGTGTGCATCCAAATTCATGCATTCTACAATCTCGTTGAGATGAGAATCAGTGTTTAAGGAAAATAAGTGTAATAAAATGAGCAAGAGAAATTTTCTTGAGCTTACTAGATGTTGAAACCAAGAGGAAATATACTATCTGAGGTGAAATAAACAGATAATTATAATAATAGCAGATATTATTGAGTGCTATAAGGACTTCTTACATATTAGCTCATTTTTTTCTGTTAAAGAACTCGATCAGGTAAGTCCAATTTTATAGACAGTGAAACTAAGTTACAGTGAGCTGAAGAAACTTGTCTGTGGACCCACAACTAGTAAGTGGCAGAGAGAGGTAGGAGACAGACAGAGAGGAAATCTTCAGCAAATAGAAGGCCTCTGGAAACTTTTCTAAGCCACCAGCAGCACCCCCTACAAACACCTGACCCTCCACAAGAGAGGACGATTACTGCTCCCAGATCTTAGCTGGGAAACAAGTCCACTAACTTCCTGAACAAATAGCTCTGCAAACCTCAATGAATTGTAAATGTAGCATGAAAATGTAGTTTTTTCCTTGGTGCTCACTCTAAATGTATTTTTAAAAGGAAATTTATAGCACTGACTATATCAGAAAAATATTTCTTGATAAGTACAGTAGAGATTTAGGCTCAGCTAAAGTGATTGGTACGGTTTCATAAACTGGAATTCTTGGAACAATTTAATGTAGCAATAAAAAGTTTGTTTCTAAAGCGGGTGAGACTTGGCATAGGTAGGCTGTTCTACAAGGAGCTGAGGTGCCATAGAGACCCAGGATGCATTTATCTTATTATTCCAGTGACTCCAACTCTCCTGCTGGTCGTCTGATTTCATCCCACCAAACTGTCCTTCCTCTTACCCATCAGTACACCTTACCTTAAACAAAGACAAAGTACTTTAGAAAATTTTCTATATTGTCTCCAAAACATAGTTTAAAATGCACCTGAGAGTTTTCTATCTGGATAAATCTTAATGAATCCTTTTAGAGAGTTATCAATTATTGTAAAGAATTTACTCTTTATTTGTTTTTTTAAAACATTGCACGTTTACTTATGCAGATTTGCCTAAACTAAGGAAATTCATAATCTCCTAGTTTTAATTTCAGCCTATGGTTAAATTAGGAAAATTTCATGAATTTGGGACTTAATAGATCTGAAACACCAAGTCACTCAAGCAGTAGGAGAATAACCTGATCAATCTACTTGTAATAAAAGACAAAAAGATGTTAAAAGAAAAATCTGGCTGAGCACAGTGGCTCACACCTGTAATCCCAACATTTTGGTAGGCCGAGGCAAGTAGATCACTTGAGCCTAGGAGTTTGAGATCAGCCTGGGATACATAGCAAAACCCTGTCTCTACAAAAAACACAAAAATTAGCTGGGCATGATAGCACAAGCCTGTAGCCCCAGCTCCTCAAGAGACTGAGGTAGAAAGATGACTGTGCCCGCGAGGCAGAGGCTACAGTGAGCTAAGATTGAGCCAGTGCACTCCAGCGTGGGAGACAGAGCAACACCCTGTCTCAAAAAAAGAAAGAAAAGAAAAACCTTAGCCAAATTAAACTTAACAGAGTTACTGAGCAAAGAACAATTCACGAATCAGGCAGCCTCCTGAGCCAGAGTAGGCTCAGAAAGACTCCAGTGAAGCTACGGGGAGGAAGATTTACAGAAAGTAAAAGGAAAGTGATGTCTAGAAAACTGAAGCGAGGAGCAGAAACAGCCGTATTGGTTACAGCTTGGCATTTGCCTTATTTGAACACGGTTTGAACAATTGCCCCCCTTTGATCAGCCCAAACTGTGTGATTGGCACAGGAGTAGGTTACAGTTTGTTTACATCTCCATTTAGGTTATGGTTCACTATGTACAGAGAAATCTTTAGGCTGAACTTCAAATATGTAAGGAGTTGATTTAACAATATACTGTTAGAAGCATAAATAAATATTTTGTCTTTTAATCTATGAACCACTTATATAGATAAAATCATGAAGGTGGTATAAAAATTCACCTTAAAAGTATAACTCAGATGGGGCCAGGTGTGGTGGCTCACGCATGTAATCCCAGCATTTTGGGAGGCCAAGGTGGGTGGATTACTTAAGGTCAGGAGTTCGAAACCAGCCTGGGTAACATGGTGAAACCCCATCTCTGCTAAAAATACAAAAATTAGCCAGGCCTGGTGGCGCATGCCTGTAGTCCCAGCTATGCAGGAGGCTGAGGCATGAAAATTGCTTGAACCTGGGAGGCAGAGGTTGCAGTGAGCCAAGACTGTGCCACTGCATTCCAGTCTGGGTGACAGAGCGAGACTCAGCCAAAAAAAAAAAAAAAAGTATAACTCAAATGGTTCATAGGAAAATCAAGGAGACGTTTTCTTCTCTCTCAAGCCAACATAAATTATATAAGGCAGTGACCCAACAGGTGAAGACCTATTTACAAAATTCCTTTAAAAATTGTATTTCAGAATCACAAAGAAAATGGAAGCTCACAATGTGAAGAACTAATGTTTTCAAATTTTCTTTATAAGATGAGGAAAAGGAAAAACATAGTCTAGCCTCTTTCAAATAGTGTTTTGAATGCTGTAGGGATAAAAGGAACTTTCTTTCCACCTCTGGAAGTTTAGAGAATTTGAGTCTACAAACCAAACTGATTAACAGGAGGAAAGGCATGCAAACAGATTGATGTGGAAGCATGTGGAGAGTCACACAAAGTATGAAACTCAGGGAAGGGCCAGATGCTTGGAGCCTAAATATCCTCTTCATAGAGGAGAGGAAAGTAGGGAACGATGGTACTCTTAGAGGAAGAGTAAATGACTTTTAGGGGAAATGAAGGGGCCTTAAGAACAGACAATAGCCTTGTAACTGTAATAGGTTCATCACCCAATGCAAGTCAGTTAGCCAAGACACCAAGTTGCAACAGAGAAAGAGGTTTGATCACAGTGTCACCCAACAAGGAGATGGGAGGAAACCTCAAATCCATCTCCCCGAGGAGTTTGGGGCTAGGGTTTTTAAGGGTCTTGGAGTGGGCAGAAGTGTGGAGATCATTAATTGGTTGAAGAGTGCAGAGTGAAGCTATAGGACAGAGAGATAAAGAAGCTGTGTTCTCATGCTGATCCCATTCATCTGTGAGGGTCTTCAAACTGGTTGCTGGAATTCAGGGTCTGAAAAACATCTTAATGATCCTTAAACAAAAGCTTTATTATTTGAATGTCAGAGATCCTGTCTATAGGAACGATGAAGATATACATTGTCAGTATCTACTGCTATGTGACTATTAGCCACAAGCAAGTGGGACAAAGCGCAGCCTTATTTATGCTTAATTATCACCATATTTCTGTCCAGAACCTGGCATGCAATTCTTGTCAACCCTGTGGGGGAAGTTTCAGCCTGGTAAAGTTCATCTGAGTCCCCTTCGATCAGCCAAAACTCCATGATTGGCACAACAGTAGGTTACAGTCTGTTTACACTTCTATTTAGGTTATAGCTCACTATGTACAGAGAAATCTTTAGGCTGAACTTAAAATATGTAAGAAGTTGATTTATATAGATATCTATATATAACAAAAGCCATATTGGGAAGGCTGATCTTTACCATGTGTTATAATCCGTATTTCATTCTCAATCCTAAACCAGCAAGTCTGGGCACACTGCTAAATTGCAGAAAAGTTTCAGGATCTTTAACTGAGTTGGTGTGGTGCCAACTCTGGTGTTCCTTCCTGGGAGTTAATCTTTTCTAAGGAGATTGCATCTCTTCTGGGAACTTCAGAGAAAGTCCCTACCTGTGCTTCAGGGGAGGCAGAGGGGCGAGAGACAGGGGAATGGGCGAAGGTCAGAGACACCTTGGTTCTGAGGCTGCCTCTTTAGTTCAAAGTACCCGGCAGGTCCAAGTGCCATGTTTTGGGGTACCATTTTTCTGATCCCCAACCATACACTAATCAGAGTGACTGGAGGTGATAATAAATTATATAATCTCTGTGTTTTTAAGAATAAGGTTTCTTGACACTTACCCAAACTGTGTAACTAATATTCCCTGGAGTTAATTGTTTTTAAAAGTCATATATCCCGAAAAATTAGAAAACACTTGAAGAATTAAGAAAAACACAGAAAATAATATAAAATTACCTTTCTCCACAAATAGGTTAAGATAGTGATCAGTGAGGCAAAAGAAAAATAATTCAGCTTCTGCTGGAGACTGATGGTTCAAGCCTTTTTGGATTTGGACACTTGGAAGGGGAGCTCCAAGACAGGCTTTTGCAGACCTCAGTTAGATTTTACTGGGATGTGCAGCAGCCAGTTCTCCAAGTGCCAAGTCACAATTTTGTAACTCACTGATTTTGCTGACTTTGGCACAGCAAATGCTTCCATTCACATAGTCTTAATTCCAAACCAGAACAATTTAAATGTTGGCAATATCCTGACGGGACCAAAGCCCTTGGTCCGCTAAAGGTTCACTGAAAAACCACTGACGTGAGGCCGATTGATTAGTAGGAGAAAAGGCATACAAATGTTCTTAACGTGTATACACAGGAGCCCTCGGAACGAAGACCCAACCCCCCAATGAGGTACAGAAGCTTATATACCATCTTGAGGTTGCAGAGAGAATATGGGCTCAGAGCATGGGCAAAAGCAGGTTTTGGTTGCAGGACAGGTTATGGGAGGGAGAAAGGAAGAAGCTTGGCTAGCAAAGGGGGCCTTATCATATAGATGAAGCCTCTGGCAGGTAGGAGTCTCAGAGAGAATAGCTGGTAAATGTTTCCTTTCAGTCCTTTAAAGGTGTCAGACTCTCAGTTAATCTTTCCTAGATCTGGGCAAAGGAAGTGCTGGTTGCATTAATACAGATTCTCTACAGATCTACAGATGCGAATTTCCCCAACAAAAGACAGCTTTGCAGGGCCACTTCAGATTATGTCAAAGAAATATATTTTGGAGTAAAACATTTTGATTTCCTTCAATCCCAAACCAGAGCAATTTAAACCTTAAGTGCAGGTATGTTTTCTAAATTTCTAAAGGAGTAATGTAAAAGGAAATGCATGTTAGTAGCTGTTATTTATCGCATACCTACTTCCTATGTGTAATGAGATTATATTTTTATATATTATTTGAAATTCTTACAATAACTTTGGGAGTTAATATAATCCCCATTTCACAGAAGAAAAATACATCTTAGAGAGCAAAATTTTCCCCAGGTGACACAGCTAAAGAGGAAAGGATCCAGGATTCAAATCAACCCATTAGTTCCTAAAGCCTTTGTTATTGGGCTGGGTGAGGTGACTCATGCCTATAATCCCAGCACTTTGGGAGGCCGAGGCAGGCAGATCCTTGAGCTCTGAAGTTCAAGACCAGCCTGGGCAACATGGTAAAACCCCATCTCTAAAAAAAAAAAAAAAAAAAAAAGAAGAAGAAGAAGAAATAAATAAATAATAAAGCATTTGTTCTTAACTACAGACCACCTCCTTTCAGCCACATCATGCTTATCCACCAGAGATAATTCACAATTTCCCTTCTCACTGCAAACTCTGATTATTACTTACTTTTACGGGGTTGATATGATTAAGTAATTTTAAAGAATGTGTATCCCTTTATTCCAGAATCTTTGTAAAATAAATTAGGATTGTCATCTGATTTCAGGCCATACACAATTTTGTGCCTTCCTCTTCCAAAATGATTCTCAAGCCCTTACTTTTAGAAGTATTGATGGCTTCTGTTTCATTCCCTTTCAGCTCAACAAATGTGTTCGAATGTCTACTCTCCGCAAGGCAAGGAAAAAGTTGGAAAGACGAGTTAGACTAAAGTTGAAATCTTTGTGTCTAACAGAAACAATTAGATACACTATCAATATTAATAATTTTGTTTGCTGGAATACAGTACAGAAGCCACTTCATCATGGCTTTTTCCCTCCAGGCCACACACAGTGAGTGATTAATGAGAGAATGAAACAAAGATGGAAGTCAGGAAGAAAGAAAGAAGGCAGGCAGGCAGGAAAGAAATCTGAAAGACCACTTCCAGCACAGTAGGAAACCTGTACACAGTGGAAGCGGAGAAATAAGGGATCCCAACAAAAGAGGAAAACAACTAATCAAATTTAACAATGTGGAAGTAGCAGCTGAAGTTAATCAAAGGGCAGGAAAAAAACCCAAAATTTTATTCTGGATCATCTTTAAAACTAGTTTCAATAATAGTTTTTAGTTTTGCCTGATAATAGACTGTTCACAGATCAGCACTTATTTGCCTCAATGTTCTTCAACATAGAATTTCGTAGTTGAAGGGAGATGGGGACTATATGCTGCCATGCCTTGTACAAAGCTCTAGGAATTGGCTCCTTTACATACAAGGGACAGTTTTTGTGTGTATTTTCTTTTCTTTTTTTTTTTTTTTTGAGACAGAGTCTTGCTCTGTCGCCCAGGCTGGAGTGCAGTGGCGCGATCTCGACTCACTGCAACATCTGCCTCCCAGGTTCAAGCAATTCTTCTGCCTCAGCCTCCCGAGTAGCTGGGATTACAGGTGCCAGCCACCACGCCCGACTGATTTTTTGTGTTTTTAGTAGAAACGGGGTTTCACGATGTTGCCCAGGCTGGTTTCAAACTCCCGAGCTCAGGCAATCCATCCCCCTCGGCCTCCCAAAATGCTGGGATTACAGGCGTGAGCCACCGCGCCCGGCCGTGTGTACTTTCAATGACAAATGTTTGTTGACTGTTTAAGAAAAAAAAAAATCCTGAGTATTTCAATGAAGAAAGTGTTTAAATGATCTATTCTAGTATAAGACTCCAACTAGTCTCCACCAACCACTAAACAAAAGTACTCTAAAAGTCACACCTGATAGGCACTAACCAGAAAGATAATAATGAAAGCAAAGTTGTATTAAGCACGTAATATATCCTATGTATGGTGTATTTACATGAATTGTTATAATCAGTCCTTATAGGGACTCGACATGTGAACATACACTTCGCAGATGAAAATAGTTTAAGTAATTTGTCCAAGGTCACCAGGTAGTAGCAAATGGTAAACCAGGATTTGGCCTCAGGCAATCTGACTCCAGCGTATGCTTTTAATGACCATGTTATTCTGTCACTCAAGGTCTGCTAGTTGTTATATTTTTCTTTTCTACGGTTAAACAGATTCCTTTTTCTCCTCCAGCAATAATATAAAGGCAATTGTATGAGAAGCTATTAACAATGGCCATTGTGGTTAGCCAACAGAGTTTTGCTAGAACAACCACAGCCACAAATATAGTAATTTTCAAATTATAATTTTGATCACAATCACAATTTTGAATAAAGAAAATAAAATACAGCATTCCTTTTAAGAATCTGTTAAATTCTTTCTTCTCTCTCTTTACCTAGTGCTTATCATTCAGATCAACAGTTAGGGGAACTTAATGCTTTCTTCTTTGGAGAGTGCAATATCCTGCAATCCAATTAAGTTAAACCAATTAAAATGCCATTTGTAAACCCAAGGTGTTTCCAGGAGCTTGCTATAGCTGTGGAGCATTTTTCAAAATCATGCAAAGGAGAAAAGAAATGCCTACATTAGAGTACATTTGCGAACTCCAGTACATTTGTGAACTATATACACATAATGCCAATATCTAGATCAGAGGTTCTCCGTGTAGTTCCCTAGCCTAGCACCATCAGTATCACCTGAGAACTTGTTAGAAATGCAGATTCTGGGCCTTACCTCAGACCTACTGAATCAGAGTCCCTGGGGGGTGGGGCCTAGCAATCTGCATTTTAACAAGGGCTTCCAGTGATTCCAATGCCCACAAAGGTTTGGAAATCACTGTGCAGTCAAAACAACTGCAACTCAAATTTATGAGTGTAATGTGTAGTTGTTTTGTTTACCATACCTTTATGTAAGTACTAAGCAATATAACCAGATTATAAGCATTACATATATATATATATCTTCCCACAGCTTTTGCCTGTGATGAAATTAAAAAAAAAAAAGTTTGTATTGAAAGGAAGGCTGATCTTTACCATATGTTATAATCTGTATTTCATTCTGAATCCTAAACCTGTATGTCTGAGCACACTGCTAAGTTGCAGAAAATTTTCAGGATCTTTAACTGCATACTAATCGCAATTTGAAAACTGCCTCTGTTTACCTTCAGTGTTTACTGATCTTTGATGGCATTTATCTTATACTTCCCTGGGCAAAAGAAATGGTTTCAAAATGAGACATAGATAACACTCTTCTTAATGATAATCTAAGGCCTTCCTAAAAATGTGGAAAATAACACTTCCCTAAACAGTAACTGTACTATGAAAATAAAATTTCATTTACACAGTAAGATTCTATTTGCACTTGTTGTTTTAAGTGGTAAAGAGACTATGAACTGTAAGCCTAGAATTCGGAGAGATTTTTCTCTTCTTCCAGTGCCCTTTGCATCCTGTCATGCGCAGTGCAGCTGGTGCATGAAACACTGACGAAGGGAAGAAGCCAAGGACAGTAATGGAGTCCTGTTAGGTCAGGCTTCACGGGAAAGTGAGGTTGTACGTTACTGGTGAGAAGTGCCTGCTAAGAAAAGGACTTGCTTTGGGACAAAAACGTTAGTGCTTTCACTTTCCTCTACTGCCATTCATGGGTCATTCATGACATTATATAAATGCACAAAGTTTTTTCCTTTTTTATTCATTTTTTACTGACAAATTACAATTCTATATATTACCATGTAAAACATGATGTTTTGAAATATATATACTTTGTAAAATGGCTCAGTTGAGCTAATTAACATATGCATTCACTCACATACTTATTTTTATAGTGAGAATACTTAAAATCTACTTTCTTACCGAGTTTCAAAAATATAATACACTGTTATTAATGATAGTTACCATAATGTGCCATAGATCTCTTGAACTTTTTCCTCCTATCTAACTGAAATTTTATATCCTTTGACCAACATCTCCCAAACCTCTCAACCTTCACCTCCAGCCCCTGGTAACCACCATTCTACTCTGCTTCTATGAGTTCAAGTTTTTTCGATTCCACATGTAAGTGAGATCACATGGTACTTGTCTTTCTGTGCTTGGCATATTTCACTTAACACACTGTCCTCTAGATTCATTCATGTTGTCACAAATGAGTTTTTCTTTCTTGTATAAGGCCGAATAGCATTCCATCATCTATATATATCACATTCTTCTTACCCTTCCTTCCATCGATAGACTGATTCTGTATCTTGGCTATTGTGAATAATGCTGCAATGAACACAGGAATTAAAATATTGCTTAGACATACTGATTTCATTTCCTTTGGATATTGTATTAGTCTGTTTTCCCACTGCTGATAAAGACATACCCGAGACTGGGTAATTTAGAAAAGAAAGAGGTTTAATGGACTTAGAGTTCCATGTGGCTGGGGAGGCCACACAATCATGGTGAAAGGCAAGGAGGAGCAAGTCATATCTTACATGGGTGGCAGCAGGCAAAGAAAGAGCTTGTGCAGGGAAACTCCCCCTTATAATACCATCAGATCCCATGAGACTTATTCACTATCATAAGAGCAGCACAGTAAAGACCTGCCCCCATGATTCAATTACCTCCCACTGGGTCCCTCCCACAACACGTGGGAATTCAAGATGAGATTTTGGTGGGGACACAGCCAAACCATATCAGATATACACCCAGTAGTGGAATTGTTGGATCATGTGGTAGCTCTACTTTTAGTTTATTGAGGACCTTCATATGTTTTCCATAATGGTTATACAAATTTGTATTTCCACCAACAGTATACAAGGGTTCTTTTCTCTCCACATCCTCTCCAACACTTATCTTTCATCTTTTCAATAACAGACATCCTAATAGGTGTGAGGTGGTATCTCACTGTGGTTTTAATTTGCATTTCCCTATGATTAGTAATGTTGAATATTTTGTTCATATATCTATTGGCCATTTGTCTGTCTTCTTTTGAGAAATGTCCATTCAGGTCCTTTTTCCATTTTTAAATCAAGTTGTTGTCTTGCTATTGAGTTAAGTTCCTTATATATTTTAGATGTTAACCCCTTATCAGATGTATGGTTAGCAAATATTTTCTCTTATTCTGAGGGTTGTCTCTTTATCGTCTTGATTATGTCCTTTGCTGTGTGGAAGTTTTTGAGTTTGATGTAATCCCACTTGCCTATTTTGCTTTTGTTGCCTATGTTTTTAGTGCCATATTTTTCAAATTCTTTGCCCAGACCAGTGTCATGTAGCATTTCCCCAGTGTTTTCTTCTAGTAGTTTCATAGTTTCAGGTATTACATTTAAGTCTTCAATCCATTTTGAGTTGATTTTTGTATATAATGTGAGAAAAGGGTCTAATTTCATTATGTTGCCTGTAGATATCCAGTTTTCCAAGAACAATTTATGGAAGACACTATTCTTTCTCCATTATGTATTCTTAGCACCTTTGTAGAAAAACAATTAACCATAAATGCATGGGTTTATTTCTGGACTCTCTATTCTGTTCCATTGGTCTATATGCCTGTTTTTATGCTGTTATCATGCCATTTTGATCACTATAGCTTTGTAATATATTTTGAAGGCAGGTAGTGTGATCCTTCCAATGTTGTTCTTTTTGCTCAAGATTGCTTTGGCTATTCAAGGTCTCTCGTGAGTCTGTACAAATTTTATGATTTTTTTTATTTCTGTGGAAAACATCATGGGAATTTTGATAAGAATTGGGCTGAATCTATAGATTGCTTTAGGGAGTGTTTGGGAAATGTAACAATGTTAATTCTTCTTAATCCCATGATCATGGGATATTTTTTCATTTATTTGCATTTTCTTCGGTTTCTCAGAAAGTTTATTTCTTACCATGCGTCCACACTTGAAATTTTTATTTGTTTATTTTATTAATGAAGGAACCAACGGGAAGACAATAGAGTTGGTTGCAAAAGCAAAACAATGAGGAACAGGGCTTTATATAGCCAGTTGGGAAATAAATGCCAAAATGAGTTTCCCTAGTTAGATACAAGATCGGCTAACTTTCTACAAGACAATAAGATATCACCGTTGGAGTTAACATCTCTACTAGGTTGCAGCATCCTAACGACTTAATCCTAAAAGGTTGTGAACTATCTTCCCCTTTATATTTGCTTATCTTTGTTCATCGAATATATTGTGGCCCAAAAGTGTCAGATCAGGGTTGTAGTTGGCTGAATGGTGGCCAGGTATAGCAAAATACATGATTAAATTACAGGTCTCTGGAGAAGGAGGCTTTCCTGAACTATTTGGGTGGGCCCTAAATGAAACCACATGTACCTCATAAGAGTAAGGCAGATGGAGTTTTCAGAGAGAAGAGGAGGCAACATGGAGTGACGCAGTCATAAGCCAAAGAATGCCTGAAGCCACTAGGAACTGGGAGAGACGTGGTGCAAATTCTCCCCCAGAGCCTTCAGAGGGAGCGTGGCCCTGCTAATGCCTTGATTTGGAATTCTAGTCTCCAGAACATTGAGAGAATAAATTTCTGTCCTTTCAAGTCAGCCAGTTTGTGATAGTTTGTATTTCTTACACCAGCCCTAAGAAGCTAATACAAGGATCAAGAAGATTTAGAAAATTCTCTCACATGATATCAAGAAATCACGCAACCTCAATTTGCCTCTTTCAAAGTTGGGCATACATTTTTCTGTCACAAGTTCTTTTGCTTTTGCAATGAGTGTAAATTGGCTGCCACAACCCTGGAGTACAAGAAATGTCTTATTATTTTTATTTACTGATATTAAATTTGGCTCTAAGACCCTACTTGCCAGGATGATATGATAGTTGGCTTCACTTTTATGTTTCAGGTCACCCTCCCTGTGTCAGGTGTCTGGGTTAGGAAGAGGTAGTAGCTTTCATGGGGCCTAGAGAAGGGAGGCTACTTGTTCATGGTGGCCCGTGAGCGTGGCCAACCCAACAGTGAGGAGCTGATGCTCCTGGAAGCCCAGAGGTACCCCACCACCCTTCCATCTTCTGACCACAGGCACCCCTGTAGGCACCTCACCCCTGTGCTGCCTGTGGGCCTTGCATTTTCCTTGGCAGCCCCCTCCGGCATTCAGCTGCCGTTGCCCACTTCTAAAGCCCAGGCAGTAGGACCTTGCTAGCACAGACCTCTGCCACTCCAGATCCAGGACAAAAAACAAGACCCCTCTCAGTCTCCTATAACTTCCCCCTTAGCCTCCTGGATTGAACAGAGAGCATTGACTGAGAACACCTTCTGGGGCTAAGAAGAGAAAATATCTTTAATTCATTCACACATCTATTCACTGACAGCATATTTTCAACAACTATTTATTGACTACTTATGGAGCACCTACTGCCTGCTAGGAGATACCGAGGATACAGAAGTATTCCCAACAAAGAGGAGGAAACATAAATTAATGTTTTAATAAATAAACGTTCCACATTTATTAAAGCAAAACAGACTAACACTGTTGTTTACGGTCATCATTACTTCATCATTGCTTGCAATCCACAGTATTCTAAGGGCTTCGTTGCTGACTCCTCACCCATGCAACGGCCCCCCAGGGGCAGCCTTTCTGTGTTTTCTGTCTTCCTAGCATGGCTAGGTGAGCACAGCCTCCTTGGAGAAGCAGTGTAGAACAGTGATTATGAGCATGGCCTTGAAGTACCAGCCCTGCCACTTACTAGCTGTATAACTTTGGGCAAGTGAATTAAGCTCTCTGTATCTCAACATCATCATCTTGAAAATGGAGTTGATAATACCTACCTCATGAAGTTGCCAAAAGAGCAAAATAAATTATAATGTCTAAATTACTCAGAGCAGTGTCTGGTAGTACTATGGTGTCACAGTAGAAGAGGGGGGTCCCCTTCAGGACCAACAATGGTAGAGAAACGACTGAAGAGCAGCTGAGCTCTATGGAGGGCAAGTGCTGTGTGAAGAGGAAAGTTTTGCTGTAAAACAGTGGTTTTCAAACCATGACTGCTTTTCAGAATTACCAGAGGCGCTTTTCAAACATCAAAGGCCCGGGCCCCACCCCCAGAGTTTCTTACTTAATTGGTTGGGGTGGGGCCCAGGCCTGTTGAAGTAATTCCCACGGAAAGCCAAGGTTAAGCATCACTGCTACAGAGAGATCTAACACACATACCAAGAAGTCACCCTCCTTACCCCTCCTCCACTCTATAATAACGGGGACTGGGGAAATTCATTTCAAGCCCATCTCCTCCTATTCCTCAAGGCCTAGCTGTGTCTCAGTGCGTACCTTATCCTGCAGCCCTTAGGCATATGTGGGCACTCATCACTTGTCAGGCCCTGTGCTGGGCATGGGGAGTACAAAAGTTACCAAACAAGATTCTTTTCCTCATGGATCCCCTGGTGGAGCACAGAGATAGACCAAAAACAAACAAAAAAAAAAAAAAAAAAAAAGGAAACTCTCTGAAGTAAATTGTTGAGTGAAAAAATTGAAGAATTGCATGCCTTTTATGTTTCATGTTTTTGAAACACATTACTGTATATATTACCATACATATTATGTGTTTAAATGTTTATGTAACTGCAGATAAAAAGGTCTAGTGGTCCACCTCTTATTTTCCATGATTAATTTTTTTCAAAATAAGTATTCATTTTTTGTGAAATTAAAAATTAATAACATTTTTTAAATTACAGCGGACTCTTGGGGAAAGGTCTTCTGAAAATATTTGCATTTAGCTAAGTTAAGATGTGTATGAATTACATTGCCTATTAATTGTGGCAAAGCAGTTGGCCTTATCAGACATGATTTCATCTAAATGATTCATTATTATTTAATAGAGAGCAATATCCTAAGAAATGAGACATAAGACAGTGCCAACAGAGGGAAGGCAAAAGGAAGAGAATTCTGCATGAGGATCTGTTGTGTACATATGGAGAAAGGCCTGGAAGCCACACTTTCATTTCTGCAGCTATTATGTTTTTAGCCGGAGGCTGATCTTCCTCACAAGCTGAAAGCTTGAATATCAGTTTCTAAAGCTTGAATATCAATTTCTAAAGCTAGACTTGTAATGGAGATTGCCCATCCTAGCTGCGTATCAGAATCACTTGGAGAGGTTAACTAAGATATCAAGGCCTGGAATGGAGACCACCTAAAATAAGATTTTTGGGAGATGAGGCCTGAGGAGTGGTTTTAATATGTCCAGGGCTGAGACCCACTGTTGGAAGAATCACGCATGCATGCTCACAAACATTTTGACAGCATCTCAGTTTAGGCAACATCATACCAGCACAGTACTCCAAAAATGTCATCAATCACAGATGATTCTTGAACTCTAGGGAAGTGAAATGGGAAAAGGAAAAAGCACCTGTATATTTCTGTAATATCATGTGATTCTAATATTACAACACTATGTGTATGATTGATTTCAGGCTCGACTGACCAAAGAACATCGCTGGGGAAGCGCATTACTTTCTCGAAACCACTCCTTAGAAGAAGAGTTTGAAAGGGCAAAAGCAGCAGTGGAGGTAACTTTTCTTAAAATTAGTTTTCTCTGTTTCATGCTCCTGAGAGTGGCATTTGAAAAATCAAACTTCAGCAAGATTTAGAAATGAAATGAGTCTTACATTATAGACATGAAATAGCCATGATTATGATTGTCAGAATGAGACAATTATTTGGTACAGAATCTGGTATAATCAATGTACCAGAGAACATTTGATTTCCCACCAGGGATGACAAATATATATTACCTCTATGCCAATGCAGCGATAGATTAGCAATGACTGTCAGGAGTCCTGGATCAGAAAGAACTCTGAGTCTAGTCTAGGTTCTATGGTGAACCAATGCTATGGATTTGCTAGGTGTCTGTGAGGCCAAGGTTCATGCCTTATATTTTTATCTCTCTAGCATCTAGCACAATGTCTGAAAAAGAAGATCTTGCTGCCCGTGTGATATGTTCCTAAGTAGGCAAGAAAAGGGCATGGCTGGAATATTCTAGCTAATGGATAGTCCATCTTGACTTGGGCGAATTTTATTGTTAAGAATGTCCAAAACATTGTTGATAATTCAAATGAATACCTGTTTGGATCATTGATTTCTGTATTTAGCCTTCTAATAAGAAAGAGAGAGAGAGAAAAGGGAAGAGGGAGGAAAGGAAGGAAAAAAGAAGAAAGGGAAGAAAAAAAACCTAAATAAACAGAAAGCAACTTTTGCTGTTTTTTTAATGCATTTCCTTCCCGGGTAGACTCAAAAAGAGTGCATCACAGATGCTATCTCTGCTACTCATCAAAGCTTTGCTAGATTGCTGTTTGAGAGTGGAGCTTTTCACTGAACTTACTTATGAACTTGTTGGAAACTCCATTTCTATTATGGATATGAAATCTTGAAAATTGAAAGCATTTCTGGAATATGGTTCATTTATGTGACTTGTCTTCCTAGAATTTGCATGAAAGGATTACACTAAAAGCGTGGTCTTTCAGTACCTATACTTGAAGTACAATAAAATTATATTTGCAGTTTAATATTTAAAGGATTCTTTCAATTCCGGGAAAGACTTCCAGCCATAATTTCATATTATTATTCAGAAAGCCAATAAGAGAACACTTTTATTTCACCACAATACCATCTACCCAAATTCCTTCTTTTAATTTTAGCATTTTTTAATTAAAAAAAAAAAGCTAATGAATATTTAGTGCTCTTGAATGTGATCAACTGATGTATTTGGTTGAGACCAGCTGAGTTCAATCAAATTGTTCAAATGCATGGAGCCTGTAGCTCAGTTTACTTTAAATGTAGGTTTTCCAAAATTAAGAGCTAATTTAAATTTTATCTTTTAAACTCCTACTGTGTGTAGCACACTGAAATACCACTAAAACAATCATTTTAAACCCATGGAATCTTGGGTAAATAAAGACATTTAAATGTATCTGGTCTTATTTGTAATGAGAAAGATAATGAATTCACATTCAAAAGACTTAATTACAAAGTAAAAGATCAACAAGGGAAGAATATCTATCTATCAAGATATATATATTCACAAATCATTTAATCTTAGCTGTGATAGAGACCTTAGAAATTGTTTATCCCCACCAGACACACAAACCAAAAAATTTTTTTCTATTAAAACACTTCACAAATTATTACCCTGTTTTATTTGAACACTTCCAATTAGGGGCAACTCACTTCTTTTCAAGAAAATCCATTTCCATTTTGGACAGTACAATTATCAAAAAGTTCTTTCTTATGCTGAAATTGGCCTATCAGCAACTTGCGGTTTTGCTTGGTCTTGGTTTTACTCCCTCTAGAGCAAGTCAGAATTAATCTTTTCTCTTCATGCCCATCTCACCCCAGCAAACCACATCTCCTGGCTTCTCCCTGTCTGTACTGGGACCTGAGTTGTTATCCCAACTTGTCACTAATATTATATAACTACCTACATCTCATTAACCAATCTAGGCCTCAGTTTCCATGCCTCTATGATCCTTTCCGGTTACAAAATCCTAGGAGGCTTTAAGTTACTTCAAGCAGTTATTCATTCGGCAAACCATATTGGCTGTTTACATGTACTGGCTGCTGATCTAGGTTCTAAAGATAAAGAAATGATCCAGGATTACTTAGCAGTCTAACAGTAGCATGGTCCACAGGACTAATTTGGACAAACCACTTGTTCATTCTACTTTAGTTTCATATCACCTGTAAGTTGAAGGACTTGGATTCCCAATATACTAAAACCCAATGAGTTTATGTCTTCAAGTAAACAGAATGGTAAGTACAGAATTCCCAGAAAATCAGAAAACTATAAGCAGAGTTGCTTAACCAGAAGCCTGGTACTGGGGAGCTTCCCCAAGGCATGAAGGGTGCCCACCAGAAGGTGTGAACAGGTGTGGAGAAAAAAAGTGTGTGAACACGTGGAGAAGGAGGAGATAAAGTATTTACATTAAGCTGATGGTAAATCATGCCTCCAAAACTTCACACATATTTAGATTATTTATTTCCAGACATTATTCTTACCCAGGGTATTATCTAAATTCATAGCAGAAGACATGATAATATGCCTCAGAAGAGACTTGCAAATTTTTATGCCCATTGACCCAGCCACTTCATAGAATTTATCCTAGAGAAGTAACATGAAAATTGCAATATTTTATCTGTGGAATTTCATTAAACAGTGAAAATCTGGAAAAAGCCAAAGTATCCCATAACAGAGTTTAACTAAATTATATCATATCCTTATAGCAAAATACTATGTAACTATTAAAAATGTCTAGTGATAAATGAAATAGGAGTTTATATATGGAAAGTTTTACAGTATAATTCCAACTTTGTAAAATGATAATAGCATAATAGGTAACATGTTAAAGAATGTACCATGTGCGAGGCACTAAATCAAGAGCATTACATGGCTTATGTCCTTTAATCATCACAGCAGTGCTATGAAGAAAGTAAGATTACTATTCCATTTTTCAGAAGAGAAAACTGAGGCTTAAAGACCTTGCAGACAGTTATGTGGCATTTTATAAGCAATTAAGATAGACTGAAAGTCAACTAGCAAGTTGCAAAACAAGTTTAGCAAGTTGCAAAGCAACGATTCTCACCCAGACTCCAGAGTTTGTATTCTGAACCACTGCATTGTATGAACATAGAGTTTGTCTTCATCCATTTGAGCTGCTGTAACAAAATAACCTGAGATATGGTCATTTATAAGTAGTAGAAATTTATTGCTCACAGTTCTGGAGGCTGAAAAGCTCAAGATCAAGTTGCCAACAGATTTGGTGTCTGCTGAGGGCCCGTTCCTCATAGATGGCACCTTCTTGCTGGGTCCTCACATGGCAGAAGGGCAAAGAAGGCTAACAAATTCCCTCAGGCCTCTTGTATAAGGGCACTAATCCCATTCATGACAGCCTCGCCCTCATGACCTAATCACCTCTGAAAGGCCCTACCTCCAAATACGTCACCTTTGGAGTTAGGTTTCAACATATGAATTTGAGGGAACACATTCAGACCATAGCAGATTCTGTGCCCAAATGTTAACAATAGTTATTCTTGGGTGGCTGGATTTGGAATGGTTTTTTTCTTCTCCTGTTGGCTTATTTGTATTTTCCAAATGTTCTTTCATAAAGTGTATTATGTTGATAATCAAGGGGAAAGTTGTAAGTTATAGACACTACAGTGGGATATAAGATTCTTAAAAGGACTAAAAGTGTCTTATTCTTTATTTCAAGACAAAGAATGGTGATGCAGATTGCCTTCATCAGAGGCAATTTTAAATACTAGTAAGCTCCAGATGAAAATCATGCCTGGAGGAAGTTGAATTTTTCCAAAATCTCTGCCTTATATTTTTATATCGTCTGATTCCAATGTTCTTCCTATTTTACATTCTATTCCATGTTTTGTTATCATCCTGCCTCATGATCGGCACCTGGCCACCTCTCCACTCTTTCTTCTGCTTCTCAGTCCCCTTACTGAGCTCCAGGTATATTGGCTTCTGCCTTTCTCTCTGTTCCTCTCCCACACCCAAGTTTACTGCCCACTGTCCCCACCTTCTCTTCTGTCTATATGGAACACTCTTTCCTCCAATCTTCAGGTGGCAGCTTCCTTCTTGCCATTCAAATTGTAGCTGGATTGCCAATGCCTCAGAAAAGCTGAACCTGATCACTCAATTGCCATTGCATCACCTAGGCCTTTGTTTTTCATCCTAGTATTTATCACTGGGTCTTTTCTTATTTGTTTTTATTTATCTGTCTATAATCTGTCTTCCTACTTTAAAAATGCAGCCTCCATGAGAAAAGAGGCCTTGTCTCTTATTTACCACTGTACCCTAATATCTAGAACAATGTCTGTTACCTACGAATAATCAATAAATATTTGCTGACTGAATGGATGGATGAATGAAATTCATTCATTAATTAATGTTAATCACTCTCTATGGGTAACGCTTTTTCTCAACTATCTATTATTGTATATAAAGTGCCATATAACCTTCCAACATAATGGTATCTCCATTTTAATAGTTGACATAAAACAATTCTGCCCGAAGCATACAGATTTGTGCCTGGGACTGGGCTGCAGTGTCCTCTGTAATTGTCTTGGTCTTGATGTCAGTCAGAGAGACACATTTATAAGAATGCAGGCTCCAACCAATCTTGCCAGTAACATTGGACATATTTTGTATTTTAGATGGTATGAACTCATTTTTACTTACATTAATACCTGGAAATGTGCAAATCGACTAATTTTTTAGCTGAAGTGCCCTAAAATACATTATCCACTATTGGAGAAAAGACAACTAAAACCACATGAACATTTATTGTTTGTAGTAAATGACCTGGGAACCTGTTTATGTGCAAAGACTGTCATTCCTCAAGCTCACGTTGAACTCTTAGCTCTAGCTAAGCCTTATATAGGTGAGGATCTTTTCCTCCATATCTTAACATTGTATCGAAAGATCAAGTCTGGTGTGGTGCCTCATGCCTGTAATCCTAGTCCTCTGGGAGGTGAGGTTTCACCATATTGCCAAGGCTGGTCTCAAACTCCTGGGCGGCAGATCGCTTGAGCCCAGGAGTTTGAGAACAGCCTGGGCAACAAAGTGAAACCTCATCTCTACAAAAAGATAGAAAAATTAGCCAGGCATGGTGGCACATACTTGTCATCCCAGATACTCAGGAGGCTGAGGTGGGAGGATCGCTTGAGCCCAGAATATAGAGGCTACAGTGAACCCTGATCATGCCACTGCACTCCAGCCTGAATGACAGAATGAGACCCTACCTCCAAAAAGAAGAAGAAGAAGAAAGAAGAAGAAGAAGAGGAAGAAGAAGAAGAAGAAGAAGAAGAAGAAGAAGAAGAAGAAGAAGAAGAAGAAGAAGAAGAAGAAGAAGAAAAGAAAGAAAGAAAGAAAGAAAGAAAGAAAGAAAGAAAGAAAGAAAGAAAGAAAGAAAGGAAGGAAGAAAGGAAGAAAGAAAGAAAAATTATCTCTGCCAAAAATATTGTAATTTTAGGACAGAGATAGATACTCCCATTCTGGGCTTAAAAAATAAAACGCATCTTCCCTGAACAAAAGAGAGAGGAGCTTCCTCTGTGCTTCCTCCTGGATTTTCCTTACAGCCAGCAGCCTAAATGCACTGTCCACTAGGTCCCTAGGAAGGATGCACAGGGAGGCACAGGAGTGAGAAACTGCGAAGGAGCTCCCAGAGCTCAGTGAGACCCAAAGCTGCCTCCCAGGAGTGGAGATTCCTACGGAGAACTATGCTTCATCTGCAGAGGAGAGAGAAGGTCATGTAAGAAGTCAGCACACTGCAACCACAAGCCAAAAATACCTCCTTCATCAGCGTTAGCAGGAAGGGAAAGAGAGCCAGCCGGAATCTGGTTTTGTGTTTAGCTAGTCTCTCTAAGTGCTGCAACATTTAGAATACATTGGATTTAGCAACACATTCATCAGACATGCCTTAGCTCCTTCTATGGGCCAGGCACTGTGCTGGGTGCTAGTAAAGAGAATTGAATAGATCAATTCTGTCCTTAAGGAGTAATTAAGGTGAAGAATCACAGATAAAAACAAACCAGGCGATCACTCAAGTATAGCTTATCATGTGATATAGTTATTATGGGTTTCATGTCGATCTCCCATACCAGATTGTGACTTCCTTCTTTATTCATCCTTCTTTATGTTCCCAGCACCTACCATGGAGTCTGGTGCAAATTTTTACTGGATAAATCAATGAACAAATTAACAGTTTATTATTTTAATGCATTTATTTCATCTAAACATCTCTTCACTAGTGAGTGCTTAAGATATATGACTAACTTACTGACCGACTAACAAAGGATGAACTTTTCCCCCTAGATTCAAAATCACGTTCTGCTTAGCTCTAATATTATTATAATGCTTGTTTTTTGCCTTTTAAGCAATGTTTTCACAGCTCTACTTTTGCCCTGAGGAGGTATTCTTATGAGCAAATTTTTTTAAAAGAATAATGAAATATGTAAATGAGAAAAAATGAGGATGTATGGACAAAGGAGAGTACAGTTCAGTCATCAGAGGCAAGAACAGGAAGCATATCCTTACATCCTTCTCGCAAATTAATTGAGACTATTAAATTCTACCAAGACCTTTAAATTCTAGAGCTCTGACTCTTCTCGTCCCCCACTTCTCTTTTCTTTAGCTTTACATGAAACCTTACTTGTGATAGTTTAACATGTCCACAAATTATTTGATACTGCCTTCAAAATATGGGAGCTTAATTCTCTTCCTCTTGAGTGTGGGCTGGACTTAGTGACTCACTTCTCATAAATAGAATAAAGTGGAAGTCATGGTGTGTGACTTTTAAGATTAGGTCATTGTATATACTGTGGCCTCCTCCCTGCTCTTTCTCTCAATCACTCACTCTGGGGTAAACCCAGCTACCACATCATGCAGACCGTTGGCAGCCCATATGAGGTCTCCTGTCCATACCACATGAGGGAGCTATCTTGTGAATGGATTCTCCAGACCCTACCTTGGGATGACTGCAGGCCCAGCTAGCAGCTTAATTCCACCTTCGTAAGAGACCCCAGGTCAGGCCATCCAGCTAAGCTACTCCCTAATTCCTGACCCTCAGAAACAGTGCGACATAGTAAACGTGTGTTTCTTGAAGTTGCTAAGTGTAGGGTGATTTGTTAAGCAGCATTCGATAACTACTCCTCACACTCCCCAGCCTCATCCCATTCCACTACTCTCTTCCTCATCTCCATTCCTAACACCATTTAATACTCCCAAAATTGGGAAATTACCCTTGTAGCGCAGAAACAATGTATTCATTCATTCTGGATGGGAATTTTTCAAACTATTCCCCTACTATCTAGCTGGTTCTGAGCTTGTCCTCTCTGATCCCTAAAGGAGAATGAATGAAAACCTTTTTTGTAACAGTCCATGTTCCTTAGGGGACATTCAGGCCTTCACCAAGGATCTGGTTGGAGACTTTTGCTTTTCTTCTGCAAAGCTCCTAGATGTCTCTTCATGACAATCTTCATTGAAAGCAGCTTTCTAACCTTCCATTTATATGTCCTATCGCAGAGGACACAACCATCAAGATAGCCTCTCTTCAGGCTTCAAGCTAACATTGCCTCCCACAGCATTTTATGAAAAATCATGGCAAATTGGTAATTACTGTTATAAGAACATGGGCAGTGAAAAAGTTTACTGCTAACTAGTAATTCCTTTTCTAGAAATACAAGTGATTGCTGTGGTATGAATGTTGTGTCCCTTTAGCATTCATAGGTTGAAGCCTAATCCCCAGTGAGATGGTATGAAGAGATGGGACCTTTGGGAAGTGACTAGGTCATGAGGGTGGAAAATGCCCTTATAAAAGAGATCTGAGGGAGCTTGTTTGTCCTACAAACATGTAAGGATAGAGCAAGAAAGCACTTTCAATGAAGACCAGGCCCTCACCAGACACCTAATCTGCCAGCTCCTTGATCTTAGACTTCTCAGCCTCCAGAACTATGAGAAATACATGTTTGCTGTTTATAAGCCACCCAGTTTATGGAATTTTTGTTATACCAGCCCAAACAGGCTGACAGTAGCTTTCTTTGTTTCTCTTTAACTTTAACTAACAGATGCCATACTCAAAACAACACAACAGCTAAACCCAGCTTCAATGACATAAACTCAAAAGTGCTTTCCATATAGAAATTTTGTTCTTGCCTGAAATTATTCCCATTGTATATACTATAGGTCTGATAGGCATCTCAGAAATATTAAGTGATTGAACAAAATTGTAGGCCGTTCTTGAACTGCTTTCATTAATATAGGATTATATAAGAAACTGCTAACTTGGGTGCCCTCCTAGCAAGAAGATCCATCTCTAGTACCTCCTCAAATTTTCTTTTGCTTGCTATGACAGTATTACCTCTTTGAAGTGGAAGGAATTAATGCATTAAACATTCCTTAAACCATTCTAACTTAGATTCAGTATCCAAAAAGGAGAAAATCTTCTGATAATGTATGAAAACATTCTTTGGACACTATTAAAGAAATCTTGAAGTTAACTGCTTAAAATAGAGATTTCCTAGAGCTTGGTTTGTCATGTTAGCTAACATCCTTCACAAGTCAAATGTAGATAAATCATATGTTGTGAGTTCATTGGGAAAATGGCAAAAGTCCCTTTGCTCTCACATTGATTAGATTTTCTTCTGTTTTAAACAAATAAAATTTTACTTCCAAAAACAACATGAAGCATAGTTAAGAATAATGGTAGAATGACTTGCAATGAATGCTGAGAGAGGGTAAGGATAAAAGTATAAGGCAAGATAAGGCCAGGCACGGTGGCTCACACCTGTAATCCCAGCACTTTGGGAGGCCGAGGTGGGTGGATTACCTGAAGTCAGGGGTTTGAGACCAGCCTGACCAACATGGTGAAACCCTGTCTCTACTAAAAGTACAAAAATTAGCCAGGCATGATGGTGCCTGCCTGTAATCCCAGCTACTTGGGAGGCTGAGGCAGGAGAATCATTTGAACCCAGGATGCAGAGGTTGCAGTGAACCAAGATCACGCCACTGCACTCCAGCCTGGGCAACAAGAGCAAAACTCCCATCAAAAAACAAAAAAAAGTATAAGGCAAGATAGTCTTAGATAAATTTATGAGTAAGTGATCAGTTAAAAAAGAGGGACTTACAGTCTATCTCTAAATTTTTAAGGTCAGAATTATGGGTAATTACCATATCCTTTTACTTCTTTTTGATATCTACTATGTAAATCCTAAAGTAATAAAAATATTTAACTTGACCCATTCTAACAAAACATTAGTTATTCACAGATAAGTCTTCTAGACTATCAGATTTGTAGACTACCTCCAGACCAAAAAGTAGTTTGGAAAATTCCCTTAACTTTGAATCTGAGAAATCCAAGATCTGCAATCTGGACGTGATCTCATCAATCCATACTTACCAGGCAAATAAATGAAGAAGAAAGTGAACATGAAAAGACATAAACTCTATCCGAGACAGAGGAGTTACAGACTGCTCTGTGCTTCTGTTTGTCCATTGGCATGTCCAGGACAATAACTTTTACTCTTTTCTCTTCAAAGAGAGTCTCTAAACACCAATGAGACAGTAGCTTGCAAGTAGTTTGAATCATTTCTTGGAAGGCTTTGTGCCCAGGAATCACATGTTAAACTTACAAGAAAAAGGAAAGTAGCATAATAAGGTATTTGGAAAAAGTCTCAAACTAGATGTAGGTCTTCAGTCTAATTTTGAAAACATGGCATTTGGGCCGCAGCTTTTTCATTAGTAAAATGTGTGGTTGAAATTAAATTGGATTTCATGTACTATGAGATCAGATGGAAAACAGATGAACATTTTATTTTAATAATTGTGCATTTATTTTCATATATGTTTAAAAATATAATTAGCACTTCAAACTGGTGATTTCACAGACATAATTTAGGCAAGGCTTAAGTAGATTTTGCCTATGTAAGTAAAAGAACTGTATTAATTACAAAATACATTGTATAAATAGCAATAAAGTGCAGAAATGACAAAAGTTGTAAAGTTTAGGAAACTGGTATTGATGATTCTTGAGGTCCATTTATTACTTAGGGTAACACTAATAGCTATAAAAGATTCCCAAAAATGCAATTGCTCAAACAAGATAGTTTATTTCTTCTGTGTGCAATAAAAGTCCCAAACTAGCAGGAAGATCTACCCCATGCCATTATCCAGGGTCCCCTGTTCCTTGTAACTTCTTTCTCCTCCATCCTCAAGGGTGTCATCCTCATCTGCATGGTCGATTCTTGCTCCATTCCATGCAGGGAAGAAAGAGCTTGAGGAGGCAGTTCCACTTTCCTAAAAGCTCTGACTCAGATCCCATCTCCTCACACGCCATTGGCAGGGACTTTGTCAAGCACACCACAGCACCACCATCCCCACTGACCCCTACCCCAAACTGCAAGGGAAGCTGAGAAATGGCCACTGTTCAATTACCACAGTTTGAGAGCATTTTGATTGGCAATGAGCAGTTTCTGCCCCAGGGCCCTTCCAGCTCTGATATTCTAAATAAACTTTGAGTTGTGGGAATATTAGAAACCATCTCTCTTTCTGTTTCTCTGTCACATGCACACATTTATTTTACTGTTGAGAGCAGTTGCTATTAACTTTTTTTCTTCTTTTCTTTTTTCTTTTTTTTTTTTTTTTTTTTTTTTTTGAGAAAGGTTTCACTCTGGCACCGAGGCTGGAGTTCAGTGGCATGATCTCAGTTCAATGAAGCCTCACCTCCTTCCGGGCTCAAGCAATTCTCACACCTCAGCCTCCTGAGTAGCTGGGACTATAGACATGTACCACCATGCCTGGCTAATTTTTATATTTTTTGTAGAGATGGGATGTTGCCATGTTGCCCAAGCTGGTCTTGAACTCCTGAGCTCAAGTGATCTGCCCACCTCGGCCTTCCAAAGTGCTGAGATTGCAGGCATGAGCCACCACACCCAGCCAAATTTTTGTTTCTGTAGGAAGAATAACATAATTTTATTTCTGTTGAATGCTCAAAATCCTATATTTTTCTTAGCAGTGCTGCACTGTATAAATCAATCGTCAGTATTCTATAAAATTTTCTGTAGCATTGAATACTGTTACTCATTGTTTATTGAAAAGGAACAATAATGAGATCTGCAGGTTACACACTTTATTTTTGCCTTACAGTGAAGCCAGGGGTTAAAATAGTTTTGATCTTTAGTTCTATATTCAAGTCAGTAAAGCTTATCTGCTTATTCTGGTTTTTATTAAAAAATTTTTTACCCAAACTTTGGAACACAAAGGCAGAAGAATTGCTTGAGCCCAGGAGTTCAAGACCAGCCTGGGCAATATGGCAAGACCCCGTCTCTACAAAAAATCTAAAAGTTAGCCAGGCGTGGTGATGCAGATAATCCCAGCTACTTGGGAGGCTGAAGTGGGAGAATCACTTGAACCCAGGAAGTCAAGGCTGCAGGGAGTCCTGTTTGTTGCACCTTGGCAATAGAGAGAGAACCTGTCTCAAAAAAAATAAAACTTGTCTCAAAAAAAGAAACCTTTTATAAAGTAAAATCAAAATACTGAATGACTAAATCCTCTTTTCTGACTAAAAACACTTAAGCTGCTTATTGGTTTAATATGTAGAACATCAAATACACAACCATTCAGGGTTCAGTGGAAAGTTGGTAAACTCCCTGTGGGCAAAGAGACATCTTGAATTTCCATTATTCATTTGACTTTATTCATATGATATGCTTTAATATGCTGGGTACATAGCTGTTTAATAAATAAATACTTCCTATTGATTAAGAGAATAATCCTTTTCCATGAGGGCAACCCGTTATACCTCTTCCTTACAGGTGATCAGTTACCAGTACCTTATATCTTATATTAGTCGGGGTCCTCCAGTGAAACAGAACCAAGAAGAGATATAGCTGTATATCAATATCTGTATATCAATCAATGTACAGATATCTATATATCAATCAATATATACAGATATCTATATATAAATACATATGCACATATATATCCACCCACCCCATCCAATATCACACTATATCACCAATAGGAGATATATCAATATATACAGACAGACATATCTCCTATTTGTTGGGTGGGGTGGGTGGATATACATATATATATACACACACATGGAGAAAGAGAGGGAGAGAGAGAGGGAAATCTTCATATGTAGATCTCTATATGAATCTCCATATTTAGATTTATTATCAGGAATTGGGTCACACAATTGTGGAGGCTGAGATGTCTCAAGATCTGCTATTTGCATACTGGAGACCCTGGTGAGTTTGGGGTGTAGTTCCAGTCTGAGTCCAAAGGTCCGACTGAGTACCAGGAGAACCTTTGGTGTAAGCTCAGTCTAAATCTGAAGGCCTGAGGACCAGGAGAGCTGATGGTGTAAGACCAAGTCTGAGGGCAGGAGAAGACCAATGTCTCAGCTCAAGCAACCAGGTAGAGAGAGTAAATTCTCCCTTTCTCTACCTTTTGTTCTATTAAGGCCCTCAACAGGTTGAACGATGCTCTTCCAATTGGGGAGGGCAATCTGCTTTACTCAGTCTACTGATTCAAATGCTAGGCTCATTCAGAAATACCCTCATAAACACACCCGGAAATAATGTTGAAGCAAATACCTCAGCACTCCATGGCCCAGTCAAGTTGACACATAAAATTAACCATCACAGCTGGGGAGGTGGTGGGGGTGATGAAACGAGGTTGGTTGATGGGTGCAAAAATATAGTGAGATAGAAAGAATAAGTTCTAGTGTTTAATGGCACAGTAGGGCAACTATAGTTAACAATAATTTATTGTATATTTCAAAATAGCTAGAAGATTTGAAATGTTCTCAACACAAAGAAATGGTAAGTGTGTGAGGTGTTGGATAGCCTAATTACCCTGATTTGATTGTTACACATTGTATGCATCTACAAAACATCACATATACCTCATAAAAATGTGCAACTATTATGTATCAATAACAAATTTTAAAAACTATCATAGATTTTTTTTGTTTTTTTGAGAGAGTCTCTCTCTGTCACCCAGGCTGGGGTGCAGTGGTGAGATCTCGGCTCCCTGCAACCTCTGCCTCCAGGGTTCCAGTGATTCTGCTGCCTCAGCCTCCCGAGTAGCTGGGATTACAGGCACCCGCCACCATGCCTGGCTAATTTTTGTATTTTTAGTAGAGACAGCATTTCACTATGTTGGCCAGGCTGGTCTCAAACTCCTGACCTCAGGTGATCTGCCCGTCTCAGCCTCCCAAAGTGCTGGTATTACAGGCATGAGCCACCGCGCCTGGCCCATCATAGATGTTAATGACATCCCCAGAGGTCTTCTCTGGAACCTCTGGTACTGTCCTGTGAAATGTCACAGGCCATGTTAAAGTTTGGGCCTCATACCAGGGATTTATAGGGCCCAACCCATCATGGCAGAGAAGGGGCTGAAATCCAGAGATGTTAAGGGACTTGGAAACAAATATATGTTGCTGATTATTGGCAGGCAGAACTAGGAACCACATTTGCACTTTTCCTTGGAGTTGTTGATAGAAGAAGGAAACTCTGAATTCAGATAGTAAACAGTACTAGAAATTATCTGAACTTGGAATTTGGTTGGAAATACGTTTTTCTTTCCTTATCTCAGATTTTTCTTATTAATCTGTTTTAATTTATATTAAAATTACTTGATATTCTTTGAAATATCCAGCAGTCAGTGACAAGGGCAGAGCTGCCTTTAATGGACTGAGAGAATTGGAGGCATGGCAAGAGACTAAGGGAAGTGCAGTGGAGTATTAAAACATACCCAGAAATTATTTATACCATGCATGAGCCACAAGCAAATAATTGGATATGTATGTGATTTCCTGTAAAAAGCTGAGTTATATGGTAAAACCTGAGAATAAAACACTTATAGGGATATCCTTTCTTGGTTACCTTGTATCAAAAGAGTAAAAAATGAATAAATAACCTCAAGTCAAGCCCAAAAAAATCAAACTATATTGGATTATTGGATTATTAGACACAAATTGTTTCCCACATCAAAAAGCTGGAGTAGCCACATAAAAGGGGTGAATCCCTGTCCTTCACATCGATGAAGTGACTATGCAAAGATGTACAGGATTAGATATCTGATCTGGCTACAGAAGAGAAATAGATAGATCACACTATTTTTAAACGTAAATGTGAAAAAAAGATTTAATTTTCACAGAATAAGTATGACCAATCTGGGTGAGTTAAACTTAGGTATGTTTCTGTAATGATAGCAGGGTATTTATTAAAGATATTTATGTAGCCTCCAAAGTGAATAAAGAACACACTGGAGAAAGATGCATTTATTTATTTAATTTTGTTTTGTTTTGTTTTGTTTTTGAGACTGTCGCCCAGGCTGGAGTGCAGTGGCACGATCTCGGCTCACTGCAAGCTCTGCCTCCTGGGTTCACGCCATTCTCCTGCCTCAGCCTCCCGAGTAGCTGGGACTACAGGCACCCGCCACCACGCCCAGCTAATTGTTTTGTATTTTTAGTAGAGACGGGGTTTCACCGTGTTAGCCAGGATGGTCTCGATCTTCTGACCTCATGATCCGCCCGCCTCTACCTCCCAAAGTGCTGGGATTACAGGCGTGAGCCACCGCGCCCGGCCAAAATATGCATTTGAAGTTAACCGCTTCCTTGTCTATGACTCATTTGGTCTTCTAAAGACAGTCTTCCTTTCCAAAATGAGCTATTTTTGATGCTAAAGCATTTGTTTCCTACCTATCATGAATCGACACTGAATTATAGGAATCAGATTTAAGAGTCACCTCATAAATTAGATTGAAGTTTTAACTAGCCAGGTAGCAACAATACAATATGGTCTTCAAAATTAGAGTTATCTCTTTCATCAGGGAAGTTTCATTTTACGGATCCACCAAATCGCAGTGATTATTTGCGTCAAGTAATAAAGACATGACCCCATTCTAAATAACTGCTTTGCATCCTTCAGGTTGCCTGAAATGGATGAGAACACACACACACATACACACACGCACTCAAATATATACAGACCACTGTAAAGTTAGGGTTCTGGATTTATTTAGGCAAGGATCTGGAGCATAATGGAAGTGAAGTGGTCACATGAGCAGAAGCAGATGCAGCTTCTCAGTCTAGCTTCCTCTGGTCCCAGAGACCTGAATATGGGTGTACAACTTTGGTTGACACCACCTCTGCAAAGGAGGCCTTTTACACCTGGTCTCTGCCTCATTACTCAGGAAGAACTTGCATAATCCATCCTGAACCCATTTAATTATCAGGCTACATGCAGGTGTCAGGAAAGATGGGACCTCATGCTGCGTGTCCATGGGAGGAAGGGGAAGCAAAGGTAGATAGATATGTGGCCCAGTATCCCCAAGCACTGTCTGTACCTATAGCCTCCCAGAAAGCCTTTCCCATAAGGGCTGACCTTTTACAAAAATTAAAAAGTACATAAGAACCTTGGGGAAAAAGTAGAAGGAAATGCAAAAGTATCAACAGTGATTAATAATTTATCTCTGGATGGTGAGATTGAATAATTATTTTTCATTGACAATTTCCATATTTTAAAAAAATTACCTATAATGACAACATATTAATTTTATAAAGTATGTTGTTTGCTTGTTTTCTTAAAACATGCCTTGTGTATTAGATCAGGGTCAGGAAATAGGTTCTAGTTCTCCACTACTTGCTGCCGCAGCAGTCTTAGAAAAGTCCCTTACCCTCTGCAGGCCTCAGTTTCTTCATCTATAACATGAGACCATTAGACTACATCATGATACCCAAATCCAGCTGCCATTGGAACTACCTGCTGAGCTTCCACAAATCTTGATGCCTGTGTCCCATCCCCAGAGATTGTGATTTAGTTGGGTCCTGGTTGTACCTGGGCTTTGGAATTCTGAAAAGATCTTCAGGTGATTTGATGTGCAGACAAGTTTGGGAATCTCTGGACTCAATGATTTCTAAGGCTGTCCTGCCGTGATGATCTGTGAGTCTGTGATTCTTCACTTTTGCCTAGGGCCAGCCCTGAGTGTCAGTTCTTCTTTTAGTAATCACTAAGAAAGAATATTCCAAAACTTTCCTAGGTAACCCATTTCTATGTCTTGCAATCGTTTCAATCAGAATATATTTTCTTTATGTCTAATCTAAATTTCTCCTCCAGTAATTTAAGCCATGATGGGAAAAGAGAACATCTAGTATGATTGGATTTGTGATTGAGTTCCTTGCATGAACTTACATCACCAGCTTCAGTTGTTTTTCACTCCTAACTAAATTCTCTCATTGCCAAATCTTTACCTAACAAGTCCCCTTCCAAGTAAGGCGGAAATGCAGGATTTCTCTTTGCTGTATTGCCCAGAGTATGTTTTCCAATTTCTGCCAAAAATCATTCCTAAATCTATGTCCTGTGAGGTTCTTGAGGACAATGTATGTTCATCCTTTAATTTTGTTGCTGTTGATGGTCCTTTCCTTAGTTTCCTCAGATTTTTCTCTATCACTCTTCAGTGGTCTTCCTGCCCTCTTTAGTATATTTATTGAAGTTAACAGGTCTCAACAAAACCAATTACAAGGGACACGTTACAAAGCATATTCTGGGTAGATGCTCAAGGTTCAATAAAATGACTCTACATACTGTTCTATTGATAAAAATATTTATAAAATATTTATTAAAATATGGTTTTATGCTCTTTATAATTGTACCAAGATTCAGGAAGGATGAATGACATAAACATAAGCCCTCTTTTAAAATTTTTATTAAATAGTTTCCTGTTTTAGCTCTTAACACTAGCTCTGCAGAGTGCTAAATTTGTTCTTCGTATATTTATGACCATTCGATGTGAACCCTTCTGACATTCTGCTGTGTCCATTCATTTGCAAATGAAACTAGAAACAGCTACCCGTCCTAGTTACAGAGCTTTGATGACAGAGCCCTGACTCAATCTGACTGCATGGGAAGACTTGGTTCCACATCACAGCTGTGTTACACCTGTACCTTAGCAGCAGCAGGCTAGAAGGCAGAAGCTTTGACAAGTTGGTGCATGTATAATATTGCCCCATTGTTAAAATGAGATCAGTTGAGCAGCATTGTGATCCAGTAAAATTATTCCAGTTTGTTGGGCCACTTCATGATTTTTGCAGGACCTTTGGAGTATTTTCAAAGGAACAGGAGCATTTTACATAAATCCACTAAAGTATGCTGACTGCCAAGGAACATTTATGACATGACTTGAACTATGCTGTATGCTATTTATCTCATCTCTACCAGTGACATCTAATTTATGGTGGTGAAATTGATACATTTCTAAAGCCCTGTTGAAGGAGGTTTTTCCTGTATGAAATATGTAGGTGACACATACAGAAGGCACCTCCTGTTTCAGTAAAATATGCACAAAATAGGAAGCTCTGATCATGTTGTGCCACCTTGTTCTGGGTTGATAAATGAGGCAGTAGTAAACTGTTCATAGAATCTGAGTGTAATACATATGTGAGGGAAAACAACTTCAAGTACTTTAAGAAGTTGAATGAATTAAAATCTCCCAAAATTTAAACAGGCATTCATTTGTTTATATAGCATTATAGTTAAGTGACTATTGTCTATCAGACCCTATGTTAGGCATGAGAGATGTTGAAATAAGAGACACCATCTCTGCCTTGAACTTGCTCAGAATCTGGTAGAACATAAAGATAATTAAGAATCTTAATGTAATATATTAAGTACTATTAACACAAGTAAGCACCTGGTCCTCTGAGTGCCTATAGAAGGGATTCACCTGGCCTGGCAGAGACAGAAGGTTTCCCATAGGAACCAATACTTGAGGGAAAAACAGGCATCACACACACATTTGGAACAGAGAGTGGAAGTGGAATGGAAAGAGAAGGCATTTGAAGCAGAGGGAAGAATACATGCAAATGTACAGACGTGCAGATGAGTGTGTGGTTAGAAAGCAGAATGGGGCGGGGGGTGGTGGGAGATCAGCTGAAGAAGCAGGCAGAGGAGGCAGAAACTGAATCATTCAAGCTTTCGTCAGCAGACTGGTATGGAATGTGGGCTCTGTGCCAAGCAATGGGTTGTGGTAGATACTCGTTTTTCTCCCACCTCACTGGCCATGCGTTCCCAGTCTCCTTTTCTGTCTCCCCCACTTGTATCTCTTTTCCATCTGCTTTTTCTTCTTAGCCATCTCTTTCAGTCCCATAGATTTAAATATCCTGATGGCTCTTAATCTGATTTTTCAATATTGACCTCTCCTCAGAGATCCCAAATTGAGTGAATATCTAATTGCCTACTGATACTGCTACTTGGGTGTCTAATATTCATTGTGTACTTAACATATCTAAAAGCGAGCTCTTAATTTTCCATCTCACACCAGTCCCTACCCCAGTTCAATAATAGCACCATGATCTTCTCACACTGCAGTCCTGGATGATGCCCTGCCGTTTCCTACAGGCTCCCAGCTAATGCAGCAGGAGGTCCTGTTGGAAAGACCTCCAAACTAATGGAATCAAACCGCCTCTATCATCCCCCAACTCATACCTTAATCCATACCAGCAGCATCTCTGGCCTGAACCACTGCTATGGCCTCCTACTTTGTCTCCCAGCTTTCAGTCTTGCTCCCTTAGAGTCCCCTCTCACCACAGCACTCCGAGTCTCTTCTCGAAGTGTACATCAGATCCTATTACTTCCCTGCTTAAAACCTGACAATAGGCCGGGCACGGTGGCTCACATCTGTAATCCCAGCACTTTGGGAGGTCGAGGTGGGTGGATCATCTGAGGTCAGGAGTTCGAGACCAGCCTGGCGAACATGGTGAAACCCTGTCTCTATTAAAAACACAAAAATTAGCTCGGCATGGCGGCGCATGCCTATAATCTCAGCTACTCAGGAGGTTAAGACGGGAGAATCACTTGAACCTGGGAGATGGAGATTGCAGTGCACCAAGATCATGCCACTGCACTCCAACCTGGGAGACAAGAGAGTAACTCCATCTCAAAACAAACAAACAAACAAACAAAAAAACTGGACGATAGTTTTCTGTTACAAATAAAACAAGATGCAAAATTCTTACTTATGGCCCATGGGACCTGATCTGGCCCCTGCTATCATTCCCTCTTGTCCCTCCTCCTCATTCCACAGGACATTCCAGCCACATTGGCCTCTCTACCCTTTCATCCCTCCAAGCTCATTCTCATCTCTGCATCTTCTGCCCAGAATGCTGTTACCCAAGTTATGTAGGTGTCAGCTCAGATGTTACCTTCTTTGAGAGGTGTTTTTTGATCAACTTTTCTTAAAAACAAACAAAAAGAACTTCCATAATTATTCTAATAATTATTTTTTGCAGTGCTAATAACTATGTGAAATTATATTATTCATTTGTGTATTTTTTTTTTTTTTTTGAGACGGAGTCTCGCTCTGTTGCCCAGGCTGGAGTGCAGTGGCGCAATCTCGGCTCACTGCAAGCTCCGCCTCCTGGGTTCACGCCATTCTCCTGCCTCAGCCTCTCCGAGTAGCTGGGACTACAGGCGCCCGCCACCACGCCCGGCAGCAGTGGCGCAATCTCGGCTCACTGCAAGCTCCGCCTCCTGGGTTCACGCCATTCTCCTGCCTCAGCCTCTCCGAGTAGCTGGGACTACAGGCGCCCGCCACCACGCCCGGCTGATTTTTTTGTATTTTTAGTAGAGACGGGGTTTCACCGTGGTCTCGATCTCCTGACCTCGTGATCCGCCCCCCTCGGCCCTCCAAAGTGTATTTTTATTATCATATCCTTCCCCTGGACTGGAAACTCTTAAGAGCAGGAAGCCCTGTCTTATTGCTGTATCTCCATTCCCTAGAATGGTGCACGGATATATAATCACAAACTACTCAGTACAAGTGAAGAAAAACTACAGAAGTTGTGTGAGTTTCCATGGTATTGAAAAATAGAACTCAGTCTTCTGTGAATGGACCCAAAGAATCCTATTTCTTTTTCTCAGCATAAGACTAGCACAATAGCTACATTTGGTTAAGATTTAATAGTCTAGCATTCAACTGGATGTTTCTGTCTTATTTCCTTTAGAAAAATTTGACCAAGTGACAATGTTTATTATTTTGGAATCCAGCAGTTACATCTGTAAAAGCCTGACTGCGAAGTGGGTCTCAACTCATCTTTAATGTAATTTTTAGCTAAAGAATACAATGGGTATTTTTGTCACCATTTGAAAAATATGATGCTGAATTACAGTATATTTAAAGAAAACAGTATAAAAGCCTAGGAACAATTAGTTCTTTAGTTGAAAACCTTTAATTTATGTCAGTTGCTTTTTAATCCACATCTAATTTTGTAAACGAATTTCAATCATCTTCTTGGAACTGGAATTTTTCTTGAATCTCTTTATTTAGAGTGAAATCCTTATATTTCCTTACCTCAACGCCAAATGGAAAAGAAAATCAATAACATTGCATCTCATGTATCACCTGCAAAGTATCCCCTCTTCTTTCTACCAAAAAAAAAAAAATAGATTTTTTTTTTTCTTTCTCAAATGAGAAAGCCTTTCTTTACAGAGTCTGGATTTGCTGATCAGTTTAGCGATTGTGGTCTCCATAACAACAAATACATTTAACAGCCTGTGTTGGAAACTTTTTTCTCCTTAAAAGCCTGCACATTGTGCACATGTACCCTAAAACTTTTTAAAGTATAATAATTTTAAAAAAGGAAAAAAAAAAGAAAAAAAAATCTTGAAATGACAAAATTATAGAAATGGAGAACAGATTAGTTGTTACCAGGATTTAAGTAGGGGGTGAGGTATGAGGGAAATTAGTATGGCTATAAGAGGGTAACAGGAGGGATCCTTGTGGTGATGGAAATGGTCTGTATCTTGACGATATCAGCGTCAATAACCTGGTTGTTACATTACACAATAGTTTCTCCAGATGTTACTATAGAGGAAACTGTATAAAGTGGACTTGGGATCTTGCTATATTATTTCTTACAGCTTCTTATGAATATACAGTTACCTCAAAATAAAAAGTTTAATTTTAAAAAAAGAAAAAAAAAAGCCTGTCATTAGAGAGCAAACTATGTCAGAACACTGAGGATAAAAGATAATATTTTAAAATATATGTATAAAGCGTTTCCTTCTTAGGTAAAAACAATCAATAGATGGCTAAATTATTTCTTTTTAAAATTCCTTAATTTGAGAAATATCTTTATTTGCTCTTATCCTACCATCCTCTACAAGTATCAAGCATCTACTATTTGTCAAGCTTGTACTGTTTTGCACACACATTTTCTATCTTACTTAATCTTCAAAATAATTCTAACAGTTATTAGTTAGACAACAGTCAAGATGCAAACCCAAGCCTTGCAGCAACAAGGATAATGATGTTCTGTACATAACAATGTAAAATTTTCCGGGCCTAATAAAAGACATAGGGTTCCAATCTAAACCTTTTAATTCCTAGTCAAACTCACACAACTTATCACAAGCAAATGAAGTTTTGGCTTTTAAAAAAATGACTGTTGATATTTGTTTAAGAGAAGCTATAGTAAAGGTCACCATTACTCTTTAATACTCTTGAAATTGAATGTATGTGTTTTGAGGACATATCAGTATGTAGAGGCAGCCCAGTACAACCAAGTTAAATGCAACTTAAGGAAACTTTAATTTTCTGAAATCTGAATCACTTGATTTCTCTGATTTTTACCTGTTTTTAGTTTCCTTTTCTCAAATTGTTATTGGAATAAACAAACAAAACACAAGTGGAAAAAAAACCTTATTAGTACTAGGTAATAAGGAGGAATGCCACTAAAAGCCAGAAATTTTGAAGAATTTCAAAAACATTTTAAGATTATTCTTGAAAGAAAAGATACATAGTGTCTTTATTAACAGTATATATCTAAAAATTTGATTTTTCAGCAAACACTGGAAGGCCAAGGTAGATATTTGATGGATGGCTACATGCAAACATTTAAAACTTTTGGGAGAATGCAACACACCAGGAAGGCTACTCTATGGCCATCAGGAGGATAATACTGAGAGTTTGGACTGCACTCCTTAGCCAGGGTTCTCACAAACTAAATCAACTAAAATCTAATAGATCCAACAATGAACCAGATGAGGAGTCTGTTTTATTAATTTTTACAACTGAGTTTTGACAATACCCAATGTATTTATCCGTGTGCAACAAGAAGTGGCAGGAACTGCACAGATTTCTCCATGTTCAGCTAGTAGGTAGCAGTTCCACTATTTAGCATCCCATGACTGGGTTGAATCAGAACAGATAGTGAGAACAAGTTAGTCTAAAAGTCTAACTCTATAAAAGGGACCACTTGTACAAATTGAGCACACAGTTATGTAAGGGATGTTGCTAAAGTTAGCCACCGGGTGGACTAAAGGATCTCTTAGGCTACACAAAGATCTGGGTTTGGCATGATGACATAATGGATCCAATACTTCATCAAGTTATTCACAGAAGCTACTGATTGTGAAGTTACAGCCAAGTGAAAGAGGTAGGCATAAGTGAAGAAAAATTGAGAGAGTTAAGAGTCTCATCATGATGAGGAGACTTGTTCCAATGTCTTGGGAAAAGCTGTTCACAGTAGGAAGTCAACAACTTCTCATTCTGATTTGCAGTTTGAAGGTCATCAGGCACTTTGGTAAACTCAGTGTGGCCTACATATAAGGAATGAGACTTGTTCCTTGAAATTTCTATTGAATTGTTCACTTTCAGCTTATAGGTTTTCAGGAAGAGAGCAATTCTTTTTCTTAGTTGAAAATTTATAGCCACATATTCAAAGAAACTAGAATTTAGGATCCAGTCCAGTCTACAGGTAGATAACAAAAACTCAAAAGAAATGAATAGGAATACAATCTAATAACAATGTATTATAACTTTTCTTCTAAAATATAATTTTTCTCTCTCTAGTCACCCCCATTTCTGCCAAAGATAATCAAAGTAAGACTAATTTTTTGCAAAATAGTCTCATCAAACTTGGCCTGATTATTTACATAAGTGCAGCATGAATAGTGATTGACCACATAGGGTCTTTTTAAGTCTGCTTTGCTTGCATTTTTGATAAGGTCTCTCAGATTAGACTTTTCAAAATCTCTCAAGGCTAAGAAGCCAAACCAAGGTGGACTTCAGACTTTAGTCTAAAATATACCACCAGAATAATCCCATGACTATTGTCAAAAGACAAAACCACAACAAATTTGGTTAAATGATCTAATTGGTTTTTGTTTGTGATTCATGAATAAGCATAGCATCTACCTAATTCTAAAAATTTAGAAAAGGTTATCTGATGAGCTGTGCAGAGGAAGTTGACTTTATAAGCAAAAAAGAGGCTAAAGAAAACAGAAACAGGGACCCAAAAGTGGCCTGTTTGGGGATCTGTCTCTTCTCTCTCTCCTGATTTCTCAAAAGGTCAAATAAATAACAGTTTTGGTGGCCTGTAACTTTAGCATGAGTGACTCCATTTTGATTTGGTCTGTTGGGCCTAGTATAGGAGCTCAATACAAATCAATAGCCTCTTTATTGATATGTAAATATATCCATAATAAAGGATTATAAAATTATGTGCACAGTAAAGTTCTACTTTCACAAAATAAGTATAAATCTAATGTTTGTTGAGCACTTATTATGTTCCAGCCACTCTGCCAAATATTTCATAAGTGTTATAAAATGTGGTCCTCCTGATTATCCTGTGAAGTAGGCATTTTAACTCCTTTTTATAGATGAGAAAACTAGAGCTCACAGAAGGAAATAACTGGCCCTTGGATTCAGAGTCGACGAGCAACGGTTTTTACATGTAAATGTAAGGGGAAAACCTAAAATAAGATCTACTGAAGTGCTCTCAGTGATTACATCTAGATAGTAAAATTAGGAAGGTTATTTTTTCTTTTTGTTCATGTATTTGTCTAATTTGCCTACAATGAATTTGGTTTGCCTACATTATTTTCTAAAAATTTTCTGAAGTATTTGATCAAAAAATACCAATACAGATACGTAAATGAAATAAAAATCATTGTTTTCTCATATTTTGAGTGAATTTTAGGAAGTTTCTAAAATACTCTTCTAACACCCACTTAAATCTAATTTTGAAGATTTCAGTGATCCCTAATTTAAATCTGCTTTAATCCCATTCCGGGCCATCTGGACAGTTAATGGGCTCTTTGGAGTTCCCCATATGAAAACAGAGCATGTTTATCGTTTATTTTCCTTAAATATTTAGTTAAAATGTGGGACTACAATTATCCCTGAAAACAATCTTTTAATTATTCAAATGTCATGACAGCATAACTTTAGATGCAACTATTGACCTTCACATTTCTCTTGAGTCAGCAATGTTCTTCAGATTCTAAATATACTTTTAAAAAATAAATCACAAGCTCTGCCTCCCAGAGAAAAAAGACAAAGCCACTATTGCTGTTTTGTCCTCTCAGAACTTAGGATTGTTTTGTGCTGTGCTAGTTAGCAGCAACCATTACTGACTGATATATTGTCTCACATCTCTGTAGACAGTCAAATGATATAAGAAAAGTGTTTTTATTTAAAAAAAAAAAAAAAGCAACAACAATAACATCACCTAACCCTGGTATAACTCTTCACAACGTACAGAAATATTTTCCAAACATTTGGATGTGAGGAAAGGTTATTTGATTTGGCTGAGATCACATCTCTAGGGGAGTGGTAGCACCAGGACAAGAATGTACGTTTTCTGACTTGGTGCAGAATACTTTTCAACACCCCAGCTGTTCCTTCCAAGTGATTGTGAGACCCTTGAGGTCAGGAACTGGCTTTCAGCTTCATAGCCTGAGAACATAGCTGCCTCCTCCAGCTTCTGTAGCCCCAGGAACCTGGGGCTCTTTAGTCTGTAGCTGCACCACTCCAGTCTCTGCCTCCATCTTCACAGGGCCATCTTCCTTCTGTGTCTTCGTGTGTCTTGAAATAGCATCTCCTCTCTTTGTTTACATTTTCTTCTTACGAGGAAATCAGCCATATTGGATTAAGAGCCCACCCTAAGAACTTCATTTGAACTTGATTACATCTGCAAAGACCCAATTTCCAAACAAGGTCATATTTATAAATTCTGGGTGTTAGAACTTAAAAATATCATTTTGAGGAACACAATTCAAGCCATAACAGTCCCATAGCTTTTCCAATCATTCTAAGATAATAAAAAGCTTCCAGACACTTTTGGTCTCAAGGACAGTATTGTTTCAGTCACTAAAATATCCAGTCCTCTATAATAATTATATGACTCTTACATATTCACAATTTAGAGTTTCCCACTCCCCAAGCTAGGAGCACCTTTAGGCCTAGTCCTCTGCCCGGTGAACCTTCTCTCTCCCGGCCCTACTCCTTCCCCCTCTGCTCACTAGCCACAGTCTCCAAGGCCTCCACGGCAGGGCCCAAAGCAGTGAGAGGCAGCAAAGGAGCCCAGCCTTGTGTGATGGGTACAGTCATGAGCCAGCCTAGGTGCTCTCTGGGCTTGATGGATGTTTACCACAAGCACATTCTCTCATGTTCTGCTTCTGTGGGTCCCTCAGAGATTCCTACAGGGAATATCCAACTGCAGTTTCAGTGAGACTGTCACCAATCCTCACCCTTCCAGGAAGGCACCTAGGTGGAATTCAAGATAGCTCCAGGCAGCGTCACTCGTTGGTGGCCCAGATCTGATCCATGAGAAACATATCCTTCATCATTCTTTTCCTAGAAATGTTCTCCCTTGGCTCCTTCAACTTTAGCCATTTTATCAGAGTTATAGGCGAAATGTTGAAAACCTGTATTTGGGCAGAGTGCAATGGCTCACACCTATAATCCTAACACTTTGGGAAGCCAAGGAGAGAGGATCGCTTGAGCCCAGGAGTTCTAGACCAATCTGGACAACATATGGAGACCCTGTCTCCACAAAAAAATAAAAATAAAAATTAGCCACGCATGTTGGTATGTGCCTGTAGCCCTGGCTACTTGGAAGGCTGAAGTGGAAGGATCGCTTGAGCCTGGGAGTTTGAGGCTGCAGTGAGCCATGATTGCACCACTGCACTCTAGCCTTGGCAAAAATAATAATAATAAGTAAAAAATTTATAAATGTTGTAAATGAAAAACCGTGTGTGTGTGTATGTGAGAGAGAGAGAGAGAGACTTTACCATTCCTTTGGCAAGTCCAGCCTAGGTAGACTAGGTAGTCAGGCACCTATTGCTTCATTCTTTTTTTCTTTTTTCGTTCTTTTGGAACCACAGCCAACGCTGAAAGAGTCCCATTTTAGCATTCCACTGTAGTTTCTTTCATTCTTGATAGAAAAGAGGCTGAGAGTGGAATCACTGACCTTGTATTTCTAACCAGAATGAACTTGGTTTGTCTCAGGAAAATTAAGTGACAAGAGATAAACAGAAGGGCTCTGTTCTGCTCTTTTGTCCAACCTAGATAATATTTGCCAAGCTACAATATTGATTGATCCTTAAAGCAAAGAACAGGTTAGAGAGGCAGAGAGGGTTGAGGGGAAGCAAGGTTGCATTAATGAAAAGTGTGCAAGAGTAAGAATTAAGAGATGTGGGTTCTGGCCCTGGTTATGTTATTAACTAGCTATTGACCTTGGACAAGTAACTTGTAAAGGTCAAATATGTTGAGACACTTGAAAGCTCTTTTAAACTATACATATTCAATATTGTTGCTCTTTGTAAGAGGTAATGCAGTTTTGTCACTAAATCCTCTTATTTCTTCACTCAGAAAACCTCTTAGATTCACCCTTTCCTCTCCATTCCCACTGTAATCATGCAGGCTAAACCCAGATTACTGCAATAGCTTCCTAATTTGTCTCTCTTTGGCCCTACTGCCCACAATCCATCCCCATAAGGAGGAGTTGGACTGGACGTCTTAAGGCCCAGATTCCATCCGACAATAAGCAAGAAAAGAAAACATAACTGTTCCTTTCCCCACTCCACTCCCATCCTTCGCCTAAGCTACAATTCAAATAGGGCATTATTTAGCTTAACAATTGAAGATTAGTTACAAAGCTAAATAGGTAAGTAGGTAGGTAGGTGGGTGGGTGGGTAAGTAGGTAGGTAAGTAACTAGGTAGGTTGGTGGGTAGGTAGATAGGTGGGTAGGGTAGGTAAGTAAGTAGGTTTGTGGGTAGGTAGATAGGTAGATGGGCGGGTAAGTAGGTAGGTTGGTGGGTAGGTAGGTAGGTGAATGGGTGGGTAAGTAAGTAGGAAGGCTGGTGGGTAGGTGGGTAGGTAGGTGGGTAGGTAGGTGGGTGGGTAACTAAGTTAAGTGGGTGGGTAAGTAGGTAGGCTGGTGGGTAGGTAGGTAGGTGAGAGGGTAGGTAAGTAAGTAGGAAGGTTGGTGGGTAGGTGGGTAGGTAGGTGCGTGGGTAGGTAGGTAGGTGAGTGGGTGCATAAGTAAGTAGGAAGGTTGGTGGGTAGGTGGGTAGGTGAGGGGGTGGGTAAGTAAGTAGGAAAGTTGGTGGGTAGGTGGGTAGGTAGGTAGGTGGATAAGTAAGTAGGAAGGTTAGTGGGTAGGCAGGTGGGTGGGTAAGTAAATACGAAGGTTGGTGGGTGGGTAAGTAGGTAGGTTGGTGGGTGGGTAGGCAGGCAGGTGGGTGGGTAAGTAAGTAAGAAGATTTGTTGGTAGGTAGTTGGGGAATAGGATCCCCCAAGTGAGAAGCCTCCCTCTCTCTCTCTCTCTCTCTCTGTGTGTGTGTGTGTGTGTGTGTGTGTGTGTGTGTGTGTCTCTCTCTCTGTCACTCTCCCCCCACCGCCACCCCAACATCTAATCAAACACCAAGTCCTACTGATTCTATTAAAGATCTCTCAAATCTACCCATTTCTCTCCTTCTCCACTGCCAGCACCCCACCCTAGTCACTATCATCTCTTATATAGACAACTGTAACAGCCTTATAAACATGTTGCAGCCTTCAGTGTGGAGAACAGAATGCCCTGTGTATTCCATTCTCCTCATTTCAACCAGAGTAATCTTTCTGAAACACCGATCTAAATAATGGCTTCACAGTTGTCCTTAGAACAAAGTCCAAGCTTATTCATCTAACTGTATAAGGTATTTTCTGATCTTGAATATTCTACATCCTCACCTCTGACACCTTCTGCCTTCAGGTTTACACTGGCATCGTCATAATCAGTTCCCAGAATGGGTCCTGTAATCCTTCTCCTAGCTTTTACACATGCTGTTCCTCCTACTGGAAATTTTCTTTCCTCGTGCCATTACATGGCTGACATTTGTTCAACCTTAGAGTCTCAGTTGGGTGTTATCTGCTTCCAAGAAGACTCCTCAACTCCTAAGTCTAGGCTGGGTTCTCTCCTATCCCAGAGCACCTTTCCTCCCCCTTACCCCAGTCCTTATAATACTGTATTGCATCTGTCTATGCCCCAGCAAACTGCACACTCCAGCAGCAGGGCGAGCATCTCTCTTGCTCACTGCTGCACTCTGGTGACTAAAATACTGCCTCCCACATAGTAGGCTTGCCCATAATGTTTGCTGAATAAATTAATTTAATGTGAAAGTGTAATATGATTACTTTGAGAAGATGCTACCCTTTAAATTTTAGGAATTACTTCACGGAGATTCCATATTTTTAAAAAAATCTATCTTATAAAGACATTAGAAAAGCACTGCGGTCTTGTAGTTTTTTTTCTTTTTTTTTTAGACAGAGTCTCACCCTGTCACCCAGGCTGGAGTTGGAGTGGACTGGTGCAATCTTAGCTCACTGCAACCTCTGCCTCCTGGGTTCAAGCAATTGTCTGCCTCAGCCTCCCAAGTAGCTGGGATTACAGGCACCCGCCACCATGCCTGGCTAATTTTTGTATTTTTAGTAGAGACAGGTTTCACTATCTTGGCCAGGCTGGTCTTGAACTCCTGACCTCATTATCCACCCACCTTGGCCTCCCAAAGTGATGGGATTACAGGCATGAGCCACTGCGTCCAGCCATATTTCTTTTTTAAAATGGTAGACCTGCTTTCCAAATGTGATCTTACTTACATAATAGCCCCTGAGATTAATGCAGATATATATCATTTGTTAAAGTCCGGCAAATCTTGCTGATACAGGCAAGTGACTGAAAATGGAGGAATGTCAGTCCATCTAGAGTCTCCTCCCCTTTGTCTGTCAGGATCTGTGGAAAAGAGTGCTCAGAGAGCGGGGTTTTTTCCCTGGCCAGTAGAGTGTCTGGCCTGGCATTTTTGGGGAGCCTTTCTTCTGTGTTTTGATACTAGGAATGAGGCAGCTGCTGCCAAGAAGCTAGATCCAATGCCTAGTATCCTTGGCAGAGAAAATATTTCTCTAGTCCTGTCCAAATTAATCCTCATAGGCCAATAAATCAATACACCAGGAAAATATGGATGATTTTGGCCATCTGGAATTTCTTGAGGCGTTGGTGGGTAAAACAGAAACTACCTAGCTCCACATTAGCTACGAAATAGCTGTATATTAGCTCAAGGTAACACAGACACATTCACCTTCCCACGTGATACCACCAGCACCAGATCCATGGCTGGAAGCCCCCTGCAGCTTCTCAGAATCCTTGCCTTGCTGTTGAGTCAGCCAGTTTGATTTCAGTGCCAAAGAAAGCAGCTTCAACCATTGTCCTACCCAATAGCCTCGTAAGATAACAAGCCAGATCCAGACTTTGTCTTTACATTTGGTCAACCATTTTGACAATCAGATAGTCATTAAAAAAAAAGAGAGGAAACCAGAATATCAGGGCAATATGATCAATACAATATCAGTGGTTTTTTAAATTGGACTTTTCCTGCCAAAATGAAACAGTTTTTTTCTCCCTCCAAATATTCTGAAAGAACGAGAGGAAAATACTATTTCCACAAAGTAAAAGGTAGTATCTACATGGGCTTTAGATATAGCAAGTTTAAGGCCGGGCAGTGGCTGACACCTGTAATCCCAGCACTTTGGGAGGCCAAGGTGGGTGGATCACCTGAGGTCAGGAGTTCGAGATCAGCCTGGCCAACATGGTGAAACCCCCATCTCTACTAAAAATACAAAAAATACAAAAAAAAAAAAAATTAGCCAGGCCTGGTGGCAGGCTCCTGTAATTCCAGCTACTCAGGAGGTTGAGGCAGGAGAATCGCCTGAACCTGGGAGGTGGAGGTTGCAGTGAGCCAAGATCACGCCACTGCACTCTAGCCTTGGCAACAAGAGCGAAACTCCGTCTAAAAAAAAAAAAAAAAGAAAGAAATAGCAAGTTTAAATTATTTATCACCAAGGAAAATATTACAAAGGAAAATGCTTCTAAACTAATCCCTCTGTTGACTTTTGCCTGCATCAAAGGAAAACAGGGGAGAAAAGAACCCATTCATTCCCAGACATAAGGTTGCTTAGTTGTAGCTATAAATGCTGCCCCCGGGTGGGCACTTTCTGTGTTCTAAGCCAAGTACTTTACATTCCTTCATCTCACTCCGTGCTCACCACAGCCCTATCAGCAAAGTGTTACTCCCATTTTAAGGTGGAGAAACTGGGACATAGAGACATTCAGTAACTTGGCCAAGGTCACACCACCGTTAAGTCCTGAGATTCTAACCTGATCTAACTCCAAAATTCCTGCTCTTAATCACCGTTCCCATTATAAAGCGATGTTTGGTGCTATTAATTTTGCAGGCTCTGAACCAACCATAGAACTTGAAATTTTTTGGTCGTCAGAAAATAATTTCTTTATCAGAGAATTTCTCTTACTTAAGAGGTTTTAAAAACAACTATAGTATGGCAGCATCAACTGAAACAGTCCAGAAAAAAGCAAAAATAGTAAAGGAAATTGGAAAAGGTTTGGAGAGGTCAGAAACTCCCCAGAAATCCCACTAGACTAATAAATTAACTGTTTTCATTTTTTCATGTTTCTTCCAGTCTTTGTCTATTCTGTATACATAATTATATGCAGTTTCAAAGGTCATTTTAAATTACTGGTTAGTATTGAGAAGATGAATATGTCAAATGAGTGTTCTTGTCAAAAACACACCAAAAATTATCTTAATTCTTTTCTCCACATTCTGGGTTTCATTTCCCTTTCTAGAATAATAACAGCAACAAAATCTTGAAGAATTCTGATTCACACAGCAGATGTGAGGATGAGAAAACCTGCTGGCTAATTGGAGATGAGTTTCACTGGAAGCAATCACGTAAAACAAACTATGTCATAGACTCTTATCCCTGAAAGCTGGTCGCAGGATACACAAAAATTAGCCCACCAAAGGTCTCTGTTTTTGTGGAACTTTAGATGCTCATACACTAAGGCTTTATCTCAACATTTGCTAGAGAACCCTAAACGCGCACATACACACACACACTCACACACACACACACACACATACACACATACACATAGTTCAAGGTAAAATACATTTAGGAGACTGCTGCTCATGTCCCCCTCTCAGAGATTTAAAATATGCATTAGCATATGAAGATCCTGGGAAGTCACACAGTAAAGAACCTGTTTCCTTATGTCCAGAAATTGCAAACTCAGTTGGCTACAGGTCCAGGCAGGTAAAGGTATGGACCTGGTGCTGACTGTGGCAGAGACGACATGTAGCATCTGAAAGTTGCTGCTTCTAGAAATGTGGGTCTTGTATTAACAGATCTTCACAAAATGTCTGAAATCTGGGTTTTCATGTGAAATTTCTCATCCAGGATGAGATGGGAGAAAACATGTATCTTGGCTACATCTGCTAAGGAAAACCAGTGCCATACAGTAGTTAAAGCACTAAAAGCAGATTTTATTCAGGAACTATTGCAGTGGGTGGCAGGGGGAGGAAGACCTCAGCATAGAACTGGGCTCAGTTCCAAATACAGCATGGAGAGGCAGGGATCCAGCCAAAGAACGGTGGGTATCAGTGAATGGGAAATTACTAAGAAGAGACATCAGGGGTTGGGGGGATTCTGATTGAACCCACCTTTTTGGGATTTTTGCTGAAGTCAGGCCAGGTGATCAGACATCACCTGGGGGATGGTGGGAATGAAAAATTTGGTCAGATGTAGAGGCAATCAGATATCTGTCTAGACTGACTTAGCAGGATTCTTGCTAAAACTAGACTTCGCAAGGACAGATATGGAAACCTGGGGTTGAAGCCTAGTTGAGAAAAGGGCTGGGGGGAGATTGACTAAAGTTTGGTCACTGAATTTCTGTCAGATCTGACCTGTAGGCTACTAATTTGCAGCCTTTAGCTTAACCTAAAGTAGCTGAAGCCCATTTGGCCACAGAACTCTGTTCCTAGAACAGTCTTTTGGGAGATACTAACACATTTCATTGGCCTACCAACCCTTCAAAGAAGCCTCCAGAGTGAAGTCCCTTCTCTAAGCCTCATCTTCCTCCCCTACTCCAGTCCTCTGGCCTAAAGTAGTAAAAGATGTTCCAGTTACTATGGCTGCATAACACATTACTCCAACACCTGTGGCTTAAAACAACAATATTTGTTTTGCCCAAAACTCTGTAATTTGGGTAGAGCTCAGAGAGCATGGTTCATCTTTGTTCCACACGGTGTCAGAGTGGCTTGAAGGCTGAAGATGAGGGTAGAAGTCTGGAATTATCTGAAGGCACACTCACTCACAAACAGATTCTTGGATGGATTATGCTTGTAGTTACTCGAGACATCCCTGAGACTGATGGCTGGAACACCTCCATGTGGCCTTTCTTTGAGGGTTGGGCTTCCTTGCAAGGTAGTAGCTAGATTCCAAGGGCGAGTGTCCTCAAGAAGAGGTAGGCAGAAACTGTATCACCTTTTAGGGCCTAGCCTCAAAAGTCATGCCCGAGTATTCCCATTGTGTTCTATTTGTCAAGGCAGGCATTCAAAGACAGGGCAATAGACTACCTCTTAATTAAATGAGACAAGGTTCTGAAGAGATTGGAGCCAGAAAAACTGCTGTAGCCATTTGGGGAAGAAGCAATTGACTGTCAAAGAAAAGAATGAACTATTTTGATTTCTAGTTGTATCATTTACCAATAATAGTGTGAGACTGAGCAAGTAACTTCATCTCTTTTTGCATTTTATTGTTCACCCTGTCCTGAATTACAGTTACGACTATTTTTATTTCATCATTAGGCACTGAGGTTCTTGAGGGTAGCATCCACATCTAGATATTTTTGTTCTGGCTTGTTTCGTTTCCTAAATATTTTCATAATGCAATGCGCAGTGACAAACATGTAGTTTGGGCTTAGTAAACATGTCTAATACTTTATTTTTTAAAACAAGTAGAGAGCTTCCTGGTGAGTTTTCATGACTTGTAAACATGTCTAAAGAAAAAGAAACCCTTTCAGGAACTGACTCCCACTCTTCTAGTTCACTGCTGGCTTTTTTCATCACATAACCTGTTATCATATGGAACATGGGCAAGATTCAAACCCCAAGACCCTCTGCCCATCTCCACATGTCCCCATCTCTTCATGCCCATGGTAAAGGAGCCCTAGTCACCAGCCCCTACTTGCCTGCAATAAAAAACAGCCACTGAGAAACTGGCCCCGCAAAACCTTATGCCTGAAGCACAGAAAGCTTCAGCATATTCCATTGCACATTAACAGCAGTTCTTTTTTTGTGAAGGCAAATACCACAGGAGCCAAGAACACAGATATATTCATGTGAAATTCCAGTTCTGCAAAGACATTCGTTTGCTAATGAATATGCTAAAAGCCTTTCAAAAGTGACCTCTTCCTATTTAGACAACATACTTTGCTCTTTGTTCTTTAATATTCCATTTCTGTTTGCCCCCTTGCCGGGTAAGGAGGAAGAGAAAGGAAATAACAGAAAACTATCTAGGATTTCCTCTGTTAGAAATGGCTCTTGATTTCCTTCTGCCAAATTTCTTGAACCTTATATTGTTTATTTCCAGCCTTCTGTGCTCATTCCTCCCCTTCCCATCATTTCCAGTCTTTCCTCCCCACATTTCTGCAGCTACCCTGCTGGCACATTGCTTGGTGAGAGCCTTGGGCTGTTTGCCCAGGTGCCTGCCAGCATCTGGAGTGATGGCTGACTCCATTGAAACAAGGAAGAAGCATGTCTATCCCAGAGGCAACTAGAAAAATCTGAGTGCTAGTACCAATATTTTTGTTTTGCAATACTTCTGAACCACACAATTCACATAGTTTATGAGATTGCATTCCCTCTGTATCCTGGGAAATATTATTTTTCATTTCCAAGCAATAAAATAGCATTAACTGCTGATTCCTTAGCTCTTACATGTTACAAGTTCTAAGCACTTCACATACATTGTTTCACTTAACCCTTACTCTTAAGAGATTTTTTACAATTTACAGAAGAAGAAACTGAGTTAAACAGGTGAACTAAGTTGCATAAGGTCACGTGACAAGGAGCCTAGCCAAAATTATAGCCTGTTCTACCTGAGGCCAAAGCCCATCTGTTTTCCTCCCTACACTGTTTATTTCTTTTTAAAATTTAACTCCTTTTTTTTTCAGCATACCGCCACCAATATTGAGACCTATACTGTTTAGATTGAGAAAGAGGAATGCATGACAGATCTATGTTTATCTCACAGAGATTTGATTAATTTTGAGCCTTCCTGTTTGGCTCAGTAAATCAATTCATTAATAACGTTGCAACCAGAGACACTCACAGTTGTTAGAGACCAAAGAATTCTTTGGGTCAAACCTCCATCTGATTTGTGAATCATCTTTACAGCACTCCTCACATTGGTCATTCCATCCCTGAAGACTTCTAAGGTTGAGGAGCCCATTCCATTTTCAGGCAGTTTTGTATTGCATTTGATAAAAATTTGTACCCCTGGAATTGCCTTTCATTTATCCTGGTTCTGCCGTCTGCAAAGCAAAGCTGGGCTGGTTTGCTCAGCTCTCAGCATCCCCCTGATGATTGTGTTAGCAGGTGAGTTGCTCCTTTACCCATTCTTCATCAGCAGGGTTACTCCTGCCCAAGGTCACTCATGCCTGAAGAGACTCCAGTTTGTCAATGAGACTCACTACATGGGACACCCAGCACCACACTAACAGCTCAAACTAATTCTGACCAATTGAAATTCTATCCTGCCCTCCATGAGAACACTGCACATCTGTGATGCAGCTCCGGGTTGAATATGTTCTTTGGGCAGCCACATAAAATCTTCAACTAGTATTGAGCTCTTACAAAACAGGAAATATGGTGAGTAGAGACACTCAATTACCGTTGGCCAGCCTGGACTACTGGACCCCAGGGCAGTGAAGCCCCACACTGATACGCACCTAATTTCACTGCAGCAAAATTGTTTGTTGTGGCAAATTTTTAATCCAAACTTGCAGAGTGGTTTTCATTCCTTGTCATGTAAAAGAAGTACTGTTTTCTTTTCTTTTCTTTTTTTTTTTTTTTTTTTTTTTTTGAGACAGAGTCTGATTGCCCAGGCTGAAGTGCAATGGCACGATCTCGGCTCATCGCAACCTCCGCCTGCCAGGTTCAAGTGATTCTCCTGCCTCAGCCTCCCGAGTATCTGGGATTACAGGCATGCACCACCACGCCTGGCTAATTCTGTATTTTTTAGTAGAGATGGAGTTTCTCCACATTGGTCAGGCTGGTCTCAAACTCCCGACCTCAGGTGATCCGCCTGCCTCGGTCTCTGAAAGTCTTGAGATTACAGGCGTGACCACCGCACCTGGCCTACTTTCTTTTCTTCTGCATAGGCAGAGCTGGTTGGGTTGGTTTGTTTTGGTTTGGTTTTCTCAAGTTTTGATCCAGTGACAGTTCATCAATGGAAGTCTAAAGAGGCAAAAAGAAATCCAGACTCCTCCCAGGAAGAATTGCCACTTAATCTCACATTGATTAGTTCCTTTACAGCACAACCCCAGGATCTTTCTAACTGACAATTACATTTGACCACAAAATCAAAAGTAGCTCCATGTTAACTAGATGACTAAAATCAACTGGTGAATTGGAATTGATAATATGCTGCCATCCCTTAAACTTTCCTGTTCTAAGATAAATTGCTTCTTTTCTTATTCTTCATATCTTAATATAATTAATATTTAATTAATATTGCTCTGGTTCTTATAAAAAATTTTGTTTTCCAGTTTTACAGTTAAAAAAGTGAAGGAAAATAATGTCCAATGTACTTTTGGGAAAACATTTTAAAGTATGATTTTTGGAGATTAGTAAATAGACTAGAAGGCTCCTTTAAAAAAAAAAAAAAAACGTGATTCTGTGCTAAGATCTTCCTTCCGCCTTATTCTGATCTGAGTCAATCCATGTAGACAAAGAAGCCTGAGCTGCTATCTAACGAACCCAATCTTCTCACTTTACAAATGAGGAAAAATAACTTACAGATGAGTTAAAGTGACTCGCTCAAATTCTAGCACACATCTTTCTTCTTTCAAACCACTAACACAGAATATCAATGATGAAGGAATTCAGAGGCAAAAGATTGCTCTAGTGTGGGAATGTTACAGAAAACATCATGGAGGGACTGAAATTGAAAAGAAGTAAGCATTTTTTTTTAACCAAATCTTACTTTTCCACTGAGATAACTTCTGCTAGCAATAGAAAATTTGGAAAATGGTAAAAAGTACACAAAAAAGTGATGGGATAAATTGCTAATAACCTCATCCCATAAAAGAGTTATACAGCGCCTTTCTCTACAGTCTTTTCTCCCCCAGATAATTATTGTGGTTGTTTTTCTATTACTGTGATTATACTACTTAGCAAGAAACATTATAACTCAAGGACTATTCAATATTATAATAAACTATTCATAAACATCATTTTAATTGCTGCATGGTGGTCCATTATAGAGGTTTTACCATAATTTTCTTAACCTTGATCTCATTTTTGAGTAATTAGATGGAAGGGAAAGATTTAAATGAAGAGAAGGAAGGTATCTAGAAGAAGAATATGTTTTTACAACAAATGAAAACACCAAACTATTCACAGCTTTTATATTTGAGCTTTGCGGTTGTGGGTGATTTTTGTTTTATTCTCTATATTTTTCTCAATACTATAAAAACACTAGCAAGAACACCTACTTTTTTTGAGCACCTACCATGTACTTTATGCCACAGATGCATTTTCTCATTTAGTTGTCATAACAACTAACCAAAATTGCTATTATATCTTCATTTTAAAAATAAGGAAAATGAGACTTAGAAATATTAAGAGATTCACAAAAGGGCAATGACAGAAAAGGAATTTGACCCCAGGTCCATCCAAGGGGAAACCTGCTATTCTTAACCACCATGCTGCATATCCCAATGTTTTTATGAGTATGTACTATACTTTATCATCAGAGAACTATTCTTAGACATGGATATGGTTGGCAAATAATAGCTCATTTCTGATGTAAGCAGATAGCTTGTTACACAGAGTATAAACAACAATCTACCAAAATCCCAGAAGAGCTAAGAAAATCATCAATAAATAAAATCCCGTCAGTTATGTCGAAGGTCTTTAAAATTCAGGTATGTTTCAGGTTTCTCTAAAATTCATTTAAAACAGTGAGAGGAAGCAGCGTTAATTGTAGCTACGTGAATGAAGTCTGGATTCCGCAACTGGATGAAAATTGATTATACTAAAAGTAGTCTTCTGTAATTAAATGAAAACTGTGCTCTGCACTTTAATTAGTCAGCAGTAACTCATTTTAAGTGATAACAGTGAGTTCTGGTGTATCTCATTAAGTGAGAGCCCAGCAGCTCTACCTCAGCTGAGGTTCTCTCGGTTTTCCAAAGGAGCCTTATTTATGTATCTACTGCTCTAATTTCAAGCTGCAAGAAAGGTAATGCATTCTTTGGTAACTCAGATGTACACTCCTTCACATTCTTTCATGCAGAAAACTTGTAATATGCTTTAAATTCCAAGGACTCTCACTGGACGAAGGTATTTGCCTTGGAAAGTATGTGCAGTCATTGGCCTCTCATATCACCCAGTGGGAGTCTGGGAAAGTCAGCAAACATTATGAAATTCACGTGATAGATTTGTCTTTCCTTCTACTGCAGACATGTTAAACCTGCATCTTTGAAAAGCTATTTAAAAAATGAATTCCCCCAAATTTTTTCCAAAGTTTTTAGTATCTAATAATTCAGGTTTCGTGGTATTAATAAAAAGGAAAGATTTGTTGTTGTTGTTGTTGTTGTGGTTGTTGTTGTTGTGGTGGTGGTGGTGGTGGTGGTTGTTGTTGAGACGGAGTCTGGCTCTGTCACCCAGGCTGGAGTGCAGTGGTGCAATCTCGGCTCACTGCAAGCTCCGCCTCCCGGGTTCACGCCATTCTCCTGCCTCAGCCTCCTAGGAAAGATATTTTTTGTTTCGTTGTTTAACCTTACTTTTTAATTATAAAAGCAAAGCATGCTCATCATAGAAAATTTAGAAAGTAGGAGAAGTATGAAGAGGCAGGAAAAACATCCCTCATTATTTCTTCATTCAAAGACACATTTCTATTAATATAGTGGCATATTTCTTCCTAGTCTTTTATCTAGCCATGGCTATTGTATATTTGAGATCATTCTGTTTGCACAATGTGGTATTCTACTAGAAAAAGCCATTAAAAAATAAATTTTGAATTTTACTTCTGAGCTGAGCCTGGATTCCTAGTAGCCATTCCATGTGCTTCCAGCATCATGGACATAGATTATCAAGATGCCTGCTGCCTTGTTGAGAGGAGGCCTTTGTCAAAGGGGTGGAACCTGTTTCTGTGAGAGGAATGAGAATTCTGGACATAATAAAGCAGGAGAAAGAGCTACTATTTATTTAGTAGTTTGGGATTATCACATTGGGCTGGTTCTTACTCCATGAACATTTATATCTAAAAGAAATAAGATTATAATTACCACTCAAAGCAACTCTGAAGAAGAGTTCTTGCTTCAGGGCAGCCACAGCCCAGGCAGACCAGAAGGATTAAAAGGTGAAGGTTAACCTCAAGTCGGTGTGATGGTGTATCAACAAGTCACAGGACTTCGAATCATAGACACTGAGATTTGCAATTTGTAAAGAGTATGAATTTCAGTCCCAGATTCAGGTGTTCAAGGAATACTCATTGTTTTATTTGTTTGTTTAAAGAAAATAAAGTGGTTTCCAAGTGTCTCTCTTACCAGGCTGGCAAGGAACTTACTCTAGGGCATGAAATATGAAATATGGAAGGCTTATGTAGTGTCAGAAAACAAGGACAGAGTCTCCCCCACCCGCCGCCCCCCTGCTTCCGGCTGTCATGGTGACCACTAGCAGCCATCCAAGGCCAAAGTGGTTCTTTGAAATTCACTTTCTATTTCCGGGCCATGTGAGAACAGGGGTTCAAATGAGCCCTCTTTATACATCCACAGTCATCCTCTCTGATATCAAGCTGGTTTGCCTGGGAAATAGCTAAAAACTGAGCACCAGTCTCCCACTAATCAGAACCTGCCACCCTCCATCTCTTTCCCTACCCCTGGAAAATTCCGTCTCTCTTAAATTCTTTAAGATGCTTGCTCCTTCCTCCTGCCCCTTGGGCCACTTAAAGTACTCTCTTGAGGCTTAATAAAATAGAAGTCAACCAGGGACAGCTCTTACAGCAAAAATCTTCTTCAGTCTGGGAACACACACCTCCCTTGAAGTAAAGAAGAGCAAACAGCCTGATTTCCCGTACAGAAGATGTGTGGGGAAACTACAAGAAAACAAAAACACAAAGTAGCATTTTTCAAAAAATCATCCTGCCACATAAAAGTCGTTGAAGAGGATTCAGTCAGGTTCACACCAGCGTCCCTCATCCTTTAGCACCAGTAGACCAAGTTTGCCATAATCTGACAAGCGTGGGCTTGGAAGGCAGATGGGGTTCAGATCCCGTGAGTCCTAGCTTTGGGGCCATAACCCTCCAGGCTCAGTTTTCTGCTGGCACAGTGCTTGACACAGAGTAGGATCAACTAATGTTTCATTCTCTTGTCCGTACCTGGCTGTCCTCCCAAGTCACTGCTCAGCCAGTCCCAAAGCAGTTGCTCTAATTCTTTATATGCTAGGAGCAATTCTGGGAGAGACTGCCCTTCCTAAAATGTAGCCTAGTGCCCACACATGAAACTGTATATAAGTAGTGGGTTTTTAGCTGAATTTGGCATATGTGATCCTGGTCTTTCTGATGGTAGTTATTCTCCTGCTGGAGAAAACCACAGCTAATCCGCTTCAACGCTCCGACCAGTGAGTACCCTCCAGAAGCTCTTCAGCCACGCCTATCAATTGGATGTCGTCAGCCATTTTATTCCTCCTCAGAAGTCTCTTTTATCTATTAGGGAAAAAAATAAAAACCACCGATGATGTGGCATGTTCTTAAATCCATCTCCATTCATTTTTCCTGTCTCCCAGTCAGATACAGAGTTTTGGGATAAGATGCAAGCAGAATGGGAAGAAATGGCTCGGAGGAACTGGATATCTGAGAACCAAGAAGCCCAGAACCAAGTAACCATCTCGGCTAGTGAGAAGGTAACCAGTTCTGTTCCTATACATGCTGACTACTTTTCTCAACCTTTTTGGATCATATTTTATCGATTAGTCAATAGCTATTCTGTCAAAAACACAGTAATTAAAAAGAATTTAATGTCAATCTGACCTAGAAGAAATTCTGATAGAGACAATATAATTATCCAATGTGTGAAGGCAGCCAAGTTGGAATGAAATGCTCTTATTTTTATCAGTGTTCAGACAGACAGTTTGGCAGCCGACCAGAGCTTGGATCCTGACTGCTAGCCAGTTACTGAACTAGCTGACATTGAGGGTGAGTTGGAACAAGAATTGGTCTAATCTCACAATACTCTGTCAGCCAGTCATGTGAGTCCTGTTGACTTACCAACAACAGAAGTGACACCAGTGGCATGGGAGTGAAGTGGAGACTTGGGGCTATATTTCACAGGTGGTCATTATATAGCTAGCAAAGAAACTCTGTGGAAAGGATGCTCTCACACAACCAGGTCAAGTCCCAAGAGGATTCCTTAGAGGTACTCCCCTGATAGGAGCCCCAGCAAATGTGCAAGTACAGTGAACAACCAGCCAAATCACTCTTGAAGTCCCAGTTGCTCTAGGATTTATGCATTTATAAAACACTTGGTGGGGTTGGGGAGAACACTGGGGAATAAGTATAAATGACTTGAAAGAAAAATGTGGAACTTTCTTACCTAGAAAAGTATATATCACAATAGCCAAGATATAGAAGCAACCTAAGTGTCCATCAACAGACAAATGGATAAATGTGAGCCTGAACAACAGAGTGAGACCCTGTCTCTACCAAAAAAAAAAAAAATAGCTGGGCATAGTGGCACACACCTGTGGTCCCCAGCTACTCAGGAGGCTGAGGTGGGAGGATCACTTCAACCCCAGGAGGTCAAGGCTGCAGTGAGCTGTGATGGTGTCACTGCACAGCCTGGACAACAGAATGAGACCCTGTTTAAAAAAGAAAAAAAAGGAAAAGAAAATGTGGTACATATATACAATGGAGTACTATTCAGCCATAAAAAAGAATGGCTTCCTGTCATTTATAACAACATGGATGGAACTGTAGGTCATTATGTTAAGTAAAATTAGCCAGGCACAGAAAGACAGACTTTATATGTTCTCACTTGTTTGTGGGAGCTATATTTCAAACAAATGAACTCATAGAGATGGAGAGTAGAATGATGGTTACCAGAGGCTGGGAAGGGTAATGAGCAGGGGAAGGGGGTAGGGAACTGGGGATGGTTAATGGATATAAAAATATAGTTATATAGAATGAACAACATCTAGTATTTGATAGCACAGTGGGTACTACACTCAACAATAATTTATTGTACCTTTTAAAATAACTAAAAGAGTATAATTGGATTGTTTATAACACTAAAAAGGATACATGCTTGAAGTGATTATATCCCATTTACCGTGATATGACTGTTACGCACATCACATAAGTGTATGCCTGTAGGCCTGTATCAAAATATCTCATGTGCCCCATAAATACATATACCTACTAGGTACCCGCAAAAATTAAAAATTAATTAATTAATTAATTAAAAGAATAAAAGAAAAACTATATATAGATAAGTATGTATTATTATTTTGTGGTGGAGGAAGTCTCAATAATATTCAGTTCTGGATAGCATTCGTGATATTTTGCTAATACAACAAATATTTATTGAGCATCTACTCTTACACTAAGTACTGGGGATATGATGACAAATAGTCTCCGATTTTAGTAGATCCGCAATCTACATAGTCATTAAAATGTCTCTCTCCTCCAAATATTCTGTCCCTCAATAGGCCAGGCAATCTCATAAAATTAGAACAACCATCTCATTAAAAGTAACTGTCTTTTCCACAAGGAAATCAAAGCTAAGTGAGAACACAGGACATTGATTCAGATCATCAGACTCTGGGCTGTAACTCATGCCCCCGAGGTCTGCCTGAGCTCCATAGCCCCTTACTCCCAGAACCCCATACCCACACTAACCCCACATAAGCCAGTCACACCCTGTGGCTTTTGATGGGGGCATTTTGTCCTTCTAAGCACCTATGGAGACTGAAGGCCTCCACTTGATCTACTCTTAAACCTTAGTAACATCATCAATACACTAGCTTATTTGTATCTATCAAATTTAAAGGATTTTATGAAAATCTATGCAAGTAAAATTGCAACAAATAATATCTCTCAGATACTTCAGATGAGAGTTTAAGTTGGGACAAATTTTTTCAAAAACAATTTAGCTACACATTTCAAGGGCTTAAGAATGGCTCATAACCTTTAACCTAATAAATCCCTCTGGGAGTCTGTCCTAAGGTAATAAGTAAATGCAGCAAAGATTTCTGCATGAGGCTTTCACCGTAGTTTTATTTATGATAACAAAAAATGTAAAATAACCTGAATATTCATCAACAGGGGATTGAGCAAATAAATATAGCATATCCATAGGAATAATTTAATAACATAGAGAAATCACAATATAAAACTAAGTGAGGCCTAAGCTATAAGACTAAGTATGTAATATGTGCCTATTTGTTTAATTTATATACTCATAGAAAATACCAGTTATTTGTACATTCTGTATTCTTTAAATTTTTACAATTAAAAAAAAATCTTTAACTTTAAAACATGCATTCTCAACAGGGCCAATATAGCCCCCAGTAGGCAAAAACTGGTGCAGGGTGAAGGCAAAAAAATTCTTAGCTATGACAATGGTTTGTAGTTCTCCAAAGGGCCCTAGTAGGTAAACAAATATACAGTATGTGAGATTCATATTTTGGGGGATGGGTGGTAGCACTTAGCAAAAACATGTCTAAAGAGTCAGTATTTTTAAAATCTTAAGGGGAAATTGTTGAAACGAAAAGAACAAAAAATATCAGAAGAAAGCAAACTCAAAAATAGTAGCTGTGGTCATATCTAGGTCGTGGCATTATAGGTAACTTCTTGTATCTTTTTATATCATTTAGTATTATCTAAACTTTATACAATGAAATGTACTATATTCATAATAAGGAAAAGCAGAAATTTAAATTTAAAATAAAAAATTAAATAATCAAAATAAATAAATTTAATTTAAAATTGTTTATTATGCTTTAAGTTCTGAGATACCTGTGCAGAACATGCAAGTTTGTTACATAGGAGTACACGTGCCATGATGGTTTTCTGCACCCACCAACCCATCAACTACATTAAGTATTTCTCCTAATGCTATCCCTCCCCTAGCCCCCCACCCCACAACAGGCCCCAGTGTGTGATGTTCCCCTCCCTGTGTCCATGTGTTCTCTTTGTTCAACTCCCACTTATGAGTGAGAACATGCGGTGTTTGGCTTTCTGTTCCTGTGTTAGTTTGCTGAGAATGATGGTTTCCAGCTTCACCTACTTCCCTGCAAAGGACATGAACTCATCCTTTTTTATGGCTGCATAGCCTTCCATGGTGTATATGTGCCACATTTTCTTTATCCAGTCTATCATTGATGGGCATTTGGTTTGGTTCCAAGTCTTTGCTATTGTGAATAGTGCTGCAATAAACATACGTGTGCATGTGTCTTTATAGTAGAATGATCCTTTGGGTATATACTCAGTGATGGGATTGCTGGTCAAATGATATTTCTGGTTCTAGATCCTTGAGGAATCACCACACTGTCTTCCACAATGGTTGAACTAACTTACACTCCCACCAGCAGTGTAAAAGCGTTCCTGTTTCTCCACATCCTCTCCAGCATCTGTTGTTTCCTGACTTTTTAATGAGAACTTATTGAATGTGAGAATGAGAAGAGAAATCAATGGCTCATGCACTGGCCTTTTTCTGTGTTGCAGGGATATTACTTTCACACTGAAAACCCCTTCAAGGACTGGCCTGGAGCATTTGAAGAAGGCTTAAAAAGGCTGAAGGAAGGGGACCTGCCAGTCACCATCCTGTTCATGGAAGCAGCAATTCTTCAGGACCCTGGAGATGCAGAGGTGTCATTCTCCCTTCATTCTGCCAGACTCAGAAAGGGCATGTGCTAACGAGGGACAGATAACACAGAACTCTGCTGGGTCACCTTTTCATCAAGTAAAGGTTCCCAGAGGAGTTAACCTAGCTTAGTCTACTTGTTTAAAAGTTACAAATAGGTACCCGTTTTCTAACCACATTTCTAATTGGCAGTGTTTACAGTGCCTATAGATAAAGATTGGGGGCAGGAAAAGAAAAATCAAAATTACCAACCTGGAGGCTTATCAGTAGTTTTCTTTTTTTGAGACAGAGTCTTGCTCTGTCAATGAGGCTGGAGTGAAATGGCGCAATCTCAGCTCACTGCAACCTCCGCCTCCCAGGTTCAAGCGATTCCTCTGCCTCACCATCCCGAGTAGCTGAGATTACGGGTGCCTGTCACCACGCCCAGCTAATTTTTGTATTTCTAGCTGGTCTCGAACTCCTGACCTCATGTGATCCACCGGCTTGGCCTCCCAAAGTGCTGGGGTTACAGGCATGAGCTACCGTGCCCAGCAGTAGTTTTCAAGGGACAGTATATAGTGATGTCTGGCTCTTGTGTCACGCTGTACATCACCCTTGGTTTACTCACGCCACATTTATTGAACACATACTATGTCCCAAAAATTATACCAGGTCCTGGCTTAAAATATTGAAAAGCTGGGAAAACATATCAGATGGAAAACACGTTTATGGTCTATCTGGGAAAACGAGTAAAAAAAATCAATGTAGTGTAATAAATGCAATGTCAGAGTGTGCACAGGATGCTGGGAGACTAGAAACCATCCAGCTTTTCTGCACAAGTGGAACCAGGGTCAGGGCAGGAATTAAAGGCAATAGGAGAGTCAAGTTTTTGTTACAAGGGAGCGCTATGTGGGTAGGCAGAGGGGCATGAAGCATCCTGTTAAGTGGAAGAGGGGAGGAGAGAATGATAGAGGGAAGGCAAGAAGAGATAGGCAAGAATTTGAAATTCATCTGAAAGCCATGGGAAACCACTAGGCGCCTGTACTCAGGAGAGGCATACCAACAGATTGCGCATTAGAAAAACCCCTTTCTCCGAGACGAGAAGAGTGATTAGAGACAGAGGCTGGGAGACCACCAAAAAGCTTCTGCAGTCCTAATCCCCTAGATTCCTAAATCTGTGAAGGCCTATCATAAGATAGTGTCAATATAATGGTTTCTTCTTTCATTTGTAATTTTCAAGAATCATCATATAAGGGATATTCCCAAGGGAATCTGCAGAAATTGTAGGGACCGGTATATATACTGGTGCTGAGAATACAATGTAGAATAGTGGTTAAGCATCTAGGCTGTGCTATCCCAACTGCATAGGTTCAGATCCCTGTTCTACCTGTTAGCCATGGGACCTGGGGCAAATCGTTTAAACACTCTAAGTTTCAGTTTCCTCATCTGTAACATGGAAATCCTAATAGTAACTATCTCATTGGGTGTTGTGAGGATTAAATTAGTCCACACAAATTAAGTGCTCAGCTCAGTGCCTGGCACATCAGCATTTAGCCTTCATTTTTATTATTGGTTGTATTTTATGTAGGAAGAATGAGTAAACTGATCACTAGTTAAATCTTGTAATATCTTGTTGGCCAAAAGGCTTACAGTGAAATGAGATTAAACTGAAAGCTGAAATTCTGAACCAAAATATTAGAATTTTTAAAAGATAGGCCGAGCGTGGTGCCTAATGCCTGTAATCCCAGCACTTTGGGAGGCCGAGGCAGGTGGATCATTTCAAGCCAGGAGTTCAAAACCAGCTTGGCCAACGTGGCGAAACCCTGTCTCTACTAAAAAATACAAAAAAAAATTAGCTGAGTGGGATGGCTCATGCCTGTAATCCCAGCTACTCGGGAGGCTGAGCTGGGAGAATCACTTGAACCAGGAGGCAGAGATTGCAGTGAGCCGAGATCGTGCCACTGCACTCCAGCCTCAGTGACAGAGCAAGACCCTGTCTCAAAACTAAAATAAAATAAAAGATATGTGCTCATTGTAGAAGAGGAAATTATTACACTAATATGAAACCATAGGCCACCCCCTAAAAATAATAATGTCATCTTTCGTTTGTAAATGCTATGTATTTTACAAGGCATTTTCAAATATATTACATTATTTGACACAACAGCCCGGGAAGAATTTTTTTAAGGACATACTATGATCTCAGATTCATAAATAAGAAAATGAGGGCCTGTGGTAACTAACAAATCCCAGACAAAGACCCAGGGCTTCTGAATCTATGGAGACCTCAAAGTTAAGGTAATAACACTGCAGACAGTGAAAATGACACCGTGGCCAAAGGCTAGAAAAATGCCCCCAGAGAAAGACTATTTCATCAATCTTTTCTTAAGAAACATTCTAAGATATATGGAAGGTGAAATCAAAATGGAGGTTTCTGTCTGTATGTTTAAGAGATTTAAAAGAATCAAGCATATTTGGAGGGGGGAATAATCAGTATTTTTATGAGTTTATAAGGTGTATGTAATAATAACCCATGAGAGGAAAAGCCAGTACCATTCAAATGGCACTTTAAGATAACTGTGCTTTCCTAGAGTTTTGTTTTAAAATGGTATTATCTAAAACAGTGTTTGGGGAGTGTGTGAAAGTGTTTGGGGAACGTGCAACTCTCCCAGCCTTGGGAAGGAGAGGTACACGCTCCTCAAACATTTTTAAACCCTAAGACCCTAATATACCTCCACCCCCAGCAAATTTGAAGACAATGTGTGTAATGAGAGGTTTCTGCTTGTGTGTATTACTCTTATAACAGTGTGAGAGTTACTGTTCTTATGAGTATATAGAGAAAAATTTGCTGTGTTAAAAACTTTAATTCTAGATATAAAAACATAAGCTATCTGCTTGAAGATGTTCTTCATATTATTTACAATAGCAAACAATTGCAACCAACTTAAAGCAATAAGGGAATTGTTGAGTAAATAATGGAATATCTATTCAACAAAATCCAAATTAAAAATTACGAGGATTTTGTGAAAGCATGAAAAAGGGCTTAAGGTATGATGAAATGTATAAATGTAGACTATAAAATTATGTCTACATTATGATTATGTTATGTGTTTTGTGCATTTTAACAGTGATTACATTAGAGGAATGAACACATCATAGGAGATTTTGTTTTGCTTTTCCTATTTCCTAAATCTCCTGTGACTTCTTCTAGTAAGTGACTTTCATTCATACAAGCTAAGTTAATATTGTACGTCTTGAGATTCCTTATCGTAAACTTCATTTTGCTACATTTCTGGGTTATATTTCCACCCCTTTTCCTCACAACTGTATAATTTTATATATTTATCTTTTGGTTTTAAGATACCTAATATAACGAAATCTCAGAAATTCAGAGGTTTCCATCGCACTGGGTTATAGGAAAGGATAAATACTGAACGAGTTTGGAAATAATGACAGAGGATCTTGACCCAGATGTCACAAGAGAGTTTGAATGAAGAAATGCATATAATATTCTTCCCTTTTATATAGCGCTCACATCTGAGACAGGTTGCTCTGCATAGGGGATCCATCACAGGTCAACAAACCAACTGAAGCACGTGAGTGATTCTGCTTCATCTTGCAGTGTTAACGTCAGTTGTCTTTCGTAGGCATGGCAGTTCCTCGGGATAACCCAGGCGGAGAACGAAAATGAACAAGCAGCTATTGTCGCCCTCCAGAGGTAAATGAAGCTAAGTGCAAAATCATGGGCCTGGTGGGCACTTGTTAATGAACTTCCTGTTTCAGATTTGTCTTTTGATCTTTACTGAAGTACAGTGTAAAGAATTTGTAAAGGATAAGTGCTGAGATACTGCATGTCACTCACACGCAGCTCTGAAAAACAACTTAGAATGAAGTAATGTTCCTAACAATGTCTTGCCATCTGCAAATCAATGGACATTCACTGGCACCAGAGAAAGCCTGTGTTAAACCCAGTCATAAAGTAGACTCATTGAATAAATAGTTCCTTTTAACGTTTTAGCCTTCTGAAACATCTGAAAATATTCTTCAAAAAAAAATAAGTGGAGGACTGACTAATGGTCTGGATGACGTTGTGGCAGGAGGGATGGGAACAGTGGGTGTGTGTAATATTACACCCTACTTGACTAGAGCTATTTAAACCCTGGAAAAGGAGCCTCTGCCAAATAGACTTCCACTTTCCCTACCTTTTCTTGTAAGTGCCTTTAGTATAGTGCTATAGGAAGAGAATATATATGTGTGTGTATACATATGCACACACACACATATATATTCCATGTTATATGTATGGTGTTTATATGAATGTACATACATAATGCATGTGTATAAATCCTATAGCTTTGGGATCTCAGATTGTAAGAATTCTAGACTCTTGAAATTCTAGGGCTTTACAATCTTGGAATCCTAGATTTCAAGATTCTGTTGGTATTTGATGAAGTAATGGTGACTGGGGTGTGGCCCTGCCTTCAGAGCCTTTTCCTACAGATGAGAGAATTGGGGATCAGGAAAGGTCAAGGTCACACAGAGAGTATGTAACAGAGACAGAACTTAAACCCTCATCTCTTGACTCCAAATCTGGAGCTCTGAGTCAGTGGTTCTTAACCCTGTACACACATGCACATTAGAATCGTTTGGAGGGGGAAAATAATGCCCAAGCACAGCCCGAAGATGATCATTTAATTGTTCAGGGCTGGGAACCAAGCAGCAATAGTTTTAAAACTCCCAGGTGTTTGTAATGTGCATCCAGAATTAAGAACCTCTCTACCCAGTGCTGATAAGTTTCTGGGAGATTAGACCCACCACAGAGTGGTATTATGTACTGCCTAGGGCTTGCTCCTCAAAGTCTTATCCAGAAACCTCATCATCACCTGAGAACTTGTCAAACCTGCACAATCCCAGGCCCACCCCAGTAGACCTACTGGATCAGAATGCAGATTTTATAAGACTCCCCAGATGATTCACATGCACTTCAATTTGAAAATCCCTTGCTAGAGGCCAATGGAATAGAATGAGGGGGAGTAGCTTTAGCCTGTGTCTCCTGTAAACCCATATCGGTAGTTCTGGAAACACAGGGATTTCCCTCCCCTTTGCAAAAGACTGTACAATCTTTCATATCTAGATGTCTACATTCAAGTCAGTTCTCTTTGGGGATAATAGATATTTAATATATTGGTAGTAGCGGCCAGACGTGGTGGCTTACACCTGTAATCCCAGCACTTTAGGAGGCTGAGGCGGGTGGATCACTTGAGGTCAGGAGTTTGAGACCAGCCTGGCCAACATGGAAACCCTGTCTCTACTAAAAATACAAAATTAGCCGGGTGTGGTGGGCATCTGTAATCCCAGCTATTCGGGAGGCTGAGGCAGGAGACTCGCTTGAGTCCAGGTGGCAGAGGTTGCAGTGAGCCGAGATCACACCACTGCACTCCAGCTTCAGTGACAGAGTCAGACTCCGTCTAAAAAAAAAAAAAGGAGCAGCATTAAAATAATGATATCCCCTATTTCTCATTAGATCTCATTAGATTAAGCACTAATAAATCATGTGCAGGGATAAACCACATAGTTTTAAAGCTACTTATTAAAATTACCAAACCTAGCAATCATTAGGGTAAGTTTTAACTTTCTTAAAAATATGCTGAGGTCTCCATTTTTATGTGTTTAAATATGGTGCTTTCCAGGGACTTGACATAAGCAAGCTTACCAATGCTTTTGCAGTATTTAGTTAATAAAGACCCCCCACATTTTCTGAAGAACTGTTAGATGTGGCTCAAAAAAAAAAAAAATCTGAAATTGGCTTCTTTTTTTTTTTCAGGTGCTTAGAATTACAGCCCAACAACTTAAAAGCTTTGATGGCCTTGGCTGTGAGTTATACTAACACTGGCCATCAGCAGGATGCCTGTGAAGCTCTGAAGAATTGGATTAAGCAAAATCCAAAGTACAAATACCTTGTGAAAAGCAAGAAGGGATCTCCAGGCCTCACCCGGCGGATGTCTAAGTCCCCAGTTGATAGGTATCCTTCTCGTTATATTACAGCTGGCAGTAAACACCCACATATACAATGAATCACCTAAAGGGCAACTAATGAGCCTCACACCCCTGACACCACCCACTCCAGAATGGTTTGCAGGACAGTATTCTGCTGGAGGAGCATCACTTATTGAAAGATTAATGCTTAGACCAGGGCCAACCTTCCGGCACATGATCTACATAGTGGGCATTCACAGATATTTATCTGAGTGCCACATTTTAAAGTCAAATGCTTTGGACACATAATTCACCCAAGGTGAAGTATAATAAATACTAATGCTCCAAGTTTTATCCAGCCTGAGAATTAGGAATGGGGAAAATGAAAGTCTGGTCTTCCAGAAATTTTGTTTTGTGTTTTTTTGTTTGTTTGTTTTTGTTTTTGAGACGGAGTCTCACTCTGTCGCCCAGGCTGGAGTGCAGTGGCGTGATCTCGGCTCACTGCAAGCTCCGCCTCCCGGGTTCACCCCATTCTCCTGCCTCAGCCTCCTGAGTAGCTGGGACTACAAGGGCCCGCCACCACGCCCGGCTAATTTTTTGTATTTTTAATAGAGACGGGGTTTCACCGTGGTCTCGATCTCCTGACCTCGTGATCCGTCCGCCTCGGCCTCCCAAAGTGCTGGGATTACAGGCGTAAGCCACTGCGCCCGGCCTAGAAATTTTGTTTTCTATCAGCAATAAATCCTTATGTTAAATCCTTACTCACTGAGGCCTTGGGAAACTTAGCTGTGGGGCTTTCCACATTAACACTCATAGAGTCAACAGAACTCGCCTCATGAAGACCTTACTTAGCACGGTCTGTATCCGTGTACAACAAAATAGTTCATGAAAATCAACCATATTTTAAAACATTCAGCATTAATAGTCCTCTCATTAAGTTAAGGTATTTTAAGCAAAATTCTCCATTTTGTAACGAAGAGACTTCTTGAAATAGAGTCAAGGGATTTAACAGTAAATCATTTATGTTCTTACTATTAGGATTACAAATCTATTTTTTTTTCTCTTGTAGCTCTGTTCTGGAAGGCGTGAAGGAATTATATCTGGAAGCTGCCCACCAGAATGGAGATATGATAGACCCAGACCTACAGACAGGTCTAGGGGTTCTGTTCCACCTGAGTGGAGAATTTAATAGAGCAATAGATGCATTTAACGCTGCCTTAACTGTTCGGCCAGAGGTAAGACAGCACAGCAAGAAACCACAACATTCTCTGTAACAAATAAGTTTTCACAGGCTACACCGTCCATATTTCTTCTACACTTTATTTCCCTGACTCCAATGGTTTAAAGTGATGGGTATTCATAATGTGCTACTGTGGCTGTTAATATTGAAATACCTAAAATAGAAACACCAATTACATGACAACATCGAATGGTAGCTGTTCGTTGACGAGTGAAAGTCATTTGACAAAATTGTCCGTGAAGATCTTTTAGTAATTCACCTGGCCATGGTCTCCATCCATAAGCACTGAATAAATTTTTAGCCATCTTCCTTTCTCTGCAGAGAAATATAGGAACGCTCTGTCATTGTGCCTTGTACTGGGTTGTTAGAAAGTTCTGATTTTGTCATCAGGACTATTCACTATGGAACCGTCTCGGGGCGACCTTGGCGAACGGAGACCGCAGCGAGGAAGCCGTGGAGGCCTACACGCGAGCACTGGAGATTCAGCCGGGATTCATCCGGTCCAGATACAACCTGGGAATAAGCTGCATCAACCTGGGCGCCTACAGGTGAAGTATAGCAACAGGCCAAGGATGAAGGCCATGCCCAGGACTGAGGTCGAATAATCCGAAAGGTTGTTTCCAAGTAAAAATGCCTGCCTTGGTAGGAGTATTCTTCCTCCTCCCGTTAAGGGTGAATGTGGAGCCTTCACATCCCAAGGCCTGTTTGAGCAGGAACCCTGCGCTTCTCTGGTTCTCAATCTTTAGAGAGCAGCAGTTGGCTCCACATCTTGGGAAATGCAGATTCCCAATCCCTGGCCCCTGAGATTTTGATTCAGTTGGCCTGGATTAGGACAAGTTATCAGCGTTTTCAACACCCCCAAGGGCAACTCTTCAAGAAATACTACCCGTCAATCTTTCATTTTCCACTTAGGGAAAAAAGAGCCTTGGGGGTGTGGGCAAGGGGACCTGGCAAAATGACTTCAGAAAGTCCCAGAAGCAGTGTTTAGCAAAGCAAAACCAAGAGTCCAGGTTTTCTAAACCTAATATACCAATCAAGTTAGTTGGGAGAAAAAGAAAAAACACAACCGGGCTTATAGTTTAAAATGCATTTCTCATTCTCATCCTTCGTCATTAAGGTCGGCGTCCTCCCTTTCTTTTTCCCATTACCAGGGCCTAGAAATGACCTTTATTTCTTTCAGATAATGAAAGTATGAGTAATCTTTTTCTTCTTTCTTTTCCCATTTTTTCTATTTTCTAAATAAACAGGTGTTACTTTCATAATTGGAAAAAGAACTAAATGTTATTTTTGAACCCCACAAAAAATGTAAACCCTTTCTCATTCTCTGAAAGAGCCAGGCTTTAATAATCAGACAAGCCTGGGTTAAAATCACAGCTCTGCCATGTACCAGTTTTGTGACTCTGGTCTATAACTTTTAGCCTCAATTTCTTCACTTGTTATAAAAGAGAGAGAAAGAGGTAATGATTATTTTTCAGGATTATTGTACAGGTTAAATGTAATTGCCTAGCACAGAGCAGATGCTCAATGCCTGGCAGGCATTTATTATGACGATTATTATTTTTGCATCATCATCCTTATTACTATTTATTTAGTAAGTCATCAGAGAACTATATAACTAGATTTCACTCTTTTGACATCTGAAGAATGACTGCTTCTGAACTGCATTGGTGCATTTTGCCACTGGCAAACATTGAGACCCTAGAAAATAGCTGTTGCACTATACGAAAAAACTCTTACAAAGAGCACTAGTCACTGGATTAACTGTGTCAAGAGAATTTTCTCAGATCAAAACCAGGAAGAGTGAATGACTCCTTATCAAGCGGCTTGTTTTATTTTATGGACACTGTGAAATGTGCCACTGCAAAGGCCCTGTTTACATCAGCTGTGCAAAAGCCCAGAGCTGACTCTGTGCCACCCCCTACACATCAGCTGTCCAAGCCCTGCGGATGTCTATTTTGTATCCTAACTTCATTCCTGGCTTCATCTTATTTTCCCAACCAGATTTCCTATTTACCTCTTTCATTCACTTTTTTTCTAGATATGCTGTGTATATGTATTTTGTGAGACACCTTAGATTCCTTTTTTTTAGAACAACGGAGATGTAAAAAAAAAAATACATATATATATATATATATAAAATATAATGTAATTTTTTTTTTTTTTTTTTTTTTTGAGTCGGAGTCTCCCTCTGTCGCCCAGGCTGGAGTGCAGTGGCGCAATCTCGGCTCACTGCAAGCTCCGCCTCCTGGGTTCACGCCATTCTCCTGCCTCAGCCTCTCCGAGTAGCTGGGACTACAGGCGCCCGCCACCAGGCCCGGCTAATTTTTTTTTTTTTTTTGTATTTTTAGTAGAGACGGGGTTTCACCGTGGTCTCAATCTCCTGACCTCGTGATCCGCCCGCCTCAGCCTCCCAAAGTGCTGGGATTACAAGCGTGAGCCACCGCGCCCAGCCAATGTAATTGTTATAATTGTTCTTACAAAAGAATGTAATATATAAATATTACATACATTTTATATATATACTATATATATTTTATATATATATTTTTTTCAATTAAAGGAGGCTTTTATAAAGCTCTAGATGAGTTTTTCTTAATTATAACTTCTTAGGGTTAGAAAACCATACTCAAGCGGCCAATAAAATACTTTCTTGGCATTCACAGATACAAAATTCAGCAGGGTTACTATTTGCAGGAACCCATGAAGGCTCATGACAGGTAAAAATGGCCACCTCCATTAAGGTGTAAATTTTAAATCCTCAAGCAGAAAGTCTCCCATACTGGAACAAGTCAATTTTAGGGTTGTCCGATAAAACACAGAATGCCCACTTAAATTTGAATTTCAGATAAACAACAAACAAGTTTTTAGTATAAGTATTTTCCAAATATTGCATGGGATATTACTGTACAATTGGCCCACAATATCCATGGGTTCCTCATCTGTGGGTTTAACCAACTGTGGATTGAATACATTTCTTAAAAAATACAATTTTTTAAAAAACAATATAGTATGACAAATACATAGCATTTACATTTTATTAGTTATAAGTAATCTGGAGATGATTTAAAGTATATGGGAGGTATGTGCAGGTTATATGCAAATACTATGCTATTTTATACAAGGGACCCGAGCATTCTCAGATTTTGGTATTCTCAGGGGTTCATGAAACCAATCCCCCACGGATACCAAGGGATGTTTATCTGAAGTTCACATTTAACTATGTATTCTGTATTTTTATTTGCTAAATCTGGCAACACTACTCAGTTGGCTACTTTGGAACATATCGACCAAGTTTTGTGGGTCTTTTATTGTCATGCCAGATGGGGGAAATCTGAGAAGTGGTAAGAATTTTGTGCTTTTTCCACCATCAAAGAGACTAACTTTTTTTTTTTCTTTTTTTTTTTTTTTTTTTTTTTTTTTTTTTTTGAGATGGAGGCTTGCTGTCACCCAGGCTGGAGTGCAGTGGCACAATCTCGGCTCACTGCAACCTCTACCTCCCAGATTCAAGCAATTCTCCTGCCTCAGCCTCCCAAGTAGCTGGGATTACAGGTGCCCACCACCATGCCTGGCTAATTTTTATATTTTTAGTAGACATAGGGTTTCACCAGGTTGGCCAGACTTGTCTCAAACTCCTGACCTCAAGTGATCTGCCTGCCTCAGCCTCCCAAAGTGCGGGGATTACAGGCGTGAGCCACTGCGCCTGGCGAGAGAGAGACATAAATCTTAAATGAATTCTGAAAAGAAGTACAACTTGAGGTATAAGCGCATACTTAGGAAATAACAACCCTCAATAGAGAAAGGGCTCAAAAGGAAGCGAGGAGCTGGTTGAAGTACTTTCAGATTCACAAAAGTCTTGGGACCGCTCCCTCAAAAACTGCAGGTGTCGGTGTATGTAGCTGTAACACTTGCTGCTTGTCATCACATTTTCCATAAAGAGTCAAAGGCAAGCGCTACCCTGGTACTGTATACAATTAAAATAAGGACAGGAAATTGTTGGTGTGAAACTTGGCTGTAGCTCAAAATGTTACACCTTTGTCAATAGAGCTCCAGACTAGAGCTTAGACCAATGAGTCTTAACCTTTTCAAAAATGAGGACTCCTTTTGATGAAAATTTTATCCCCCTTGATAGTAATATTTTTAGTATGAGTATAATGAGGGAAAGCTATAACGTGATGCTTTTAAATGAATGGGTTTTTTATTAATCATGACAATATACACAAACGATTTAAAATTATTTATACATACATGTGTGAAACATTTGAAAACTATTCACACATCTATGTGTACAACCTTCTGAGTCCCCCAACAGGACTCTGAGTTCACAAGCAGGGGAACAGGTTTAGACTATCTTTATGGGGGGGGGAATAAAACTGGAGTCATTTGATGAGGTAAGTTCGACTATTCTGTTTCTCTCCAAATCCCTCTGAAACCATTACCACACACTTGGGGCTGGAAGCAGCCAGTGAATGAGAGGCTTTCAAGATCTTCCTTTCCCTCGAGTTCTTACAGGTCTGGGTCTATGAGAGAAAACTGGGAGACATCAGTAGAGCTGCCATCCTGTGAAGCAGGGGCAAAAAGGGCCTCTCAAGTAGGCTTCCTATGTCCATCCATTTATAAATCTCCCTCTCTTGCTTGATTACAAGAAACCCAGAAGAGGGGGTGATTAGAACACCCACTCCATTCCATTATCCAGGTTGCTACATACACCATGACCATTTCTCACTCACCTTTTATTTTCAGGCAGATCTAACGATATAGATGAGCAAATCCCTGGATTATGTGCATTAGAATTAGAAATCCAGTCTCATTTTCAAAGTTTCTTACCAGATGCTTATTACCTACCTTGCAGGATTAAATGAGATCAAGTGTATGAAAAGTTTTTGAGAAAAGTAAAGTGGATGCAAATTAAAGTGGCATGATTATTCTTCGGAAGGATCAGTTTGTCAGATATACTCTACAAGGTTGGGGTGAAATGGGGCTGCTGAAGAGGGCAGACCCAGCAGGTACTCCTGGCACCTGAGCAGCAGAGTGAACTAGTGGGCTAGAGGAGCTAGAAGGACTTCAGACAGCATCTAACTCGGCTTGTCTCAGACTTGGTGTTCTCAGGACCCCTCTACACTTGTAATAATTATTGAGAACCTAAAAGGGCTTTTGTTTATGTGAGTTATATCTATCAATATTTACTGTATTAGAAATTAAACTGAAAACATTGTTAAAGATTCATTTAAAAAGAATAAAACTCACTACATGTTATCATAAATAATATTTTTTACAAAAAATAATTATTTTCCAAAACAAAAACAGTTTAGTGGGAAGAGTGACATTGTTTCACATTTTTGCAAGTTTCTTTAATATCTTGCTTACTAGAAGACACACTCTCACACCTGCTTCTGCAGTCACTCTGTTGGGATATCACGTACCGTGTAGTCTCTGGAAAATCCCACTGTAAGCATGTTGAAAAATGAAAGCAAAAAGGTCAAATAACATCTTAGCTTTATCATAGAAATAATTTTGGCCTCATTGATTCCCAAGCATCTCCAGGCCACACTTTGAAGACTATTGATCTTACTCAGTGATAAGCGCTTTCACATAGATTGATTCAACTGCACCTCCAAAGTTTTTAAATGTCTTTGATTATCCCTATTACACACTCAGGGAAAGTAAGCCTTGGAAAAAAAAAAAAAAAACAAGAAATTTGCCTACTGCTAAATAACTGGGATTCAAGATAGGTGCCCAGTAATAAACTCAATCTACTCTAGCTGTGTTCCATACATCTAGCACTAATGGGAAAAATTAGACCACTTTGTTTTTAAGTAGGGCTATATTCTTCCTCTTAAACTAATTATAGAAATGAAATCTGCAAATGGATTAAGTGTTCAAATGATTCCTAGAGCAGGGGAAAATCGAATGCGTTAATGTATTTGCATGGTTTTGCTATTATTCTTTCTCTCCCACGTGACATTCCTAAAATAAAATTTTCTTTTCTTTTCTTTACTTTTTCTTTTTTTTTTTTGAGACAGTCTCGCTCTGTTGCCCAGGCTAGAGGGCAGTGGTGTGATCTTGGCTCACTGCAACCTCTGTCTCCTGGGTTCAAGCGATTCTCCTGCCTCAGCCTCCCTAGTAGCTGGGATTACAGGCGCATGCCACTACACCTGGCTATTTTTTGTATTTTTAGTAGAGACAGGGTTTCACCATGTTGGCCAGGCTGATCTTGAACTCCTGACCTCAAGTGATCCACCTGCCTTGGCCTCCCAAAGTGCTGGGATTACAGGCTTGAGCCACCATGCCCAGCCTGCTTTTCTTTTTTCTTTCTGACCTCACTGTATTTAATAATGACTGCTCACTAAAGAATATAAGAGAATTAGAAAGTTGTTCATTTGATCATCCAGAACACGTAAGAGGTGATTTAAGATTTTAGATTAAAATCACTTAATCCAATTTTGTTTTGTTTTGTTTACGTTTGCTAACTCTGAAATGTGACGCATTTTAAAATATGTTTTTCTACCTTCTTAGAGAAGCGGTCAGCAATTTTCTCACTGCCCTCAGTTTGCAAAGAAAGAGCAGGAATCAGCAGCAAGTTCCTCATCCTGCAATCTCTGGGAATATCTGGGCTGCCCTCAGAATTGCACTCTCTCTGATGGACCAACCAGAACTCTTCCAGGCGGCTAATCTTGGTGACCTGGATGTCCTCTTAAGAGCTTTCAACTTGGATCCTTGAAGAAAGAATAATACCAGTACTAATAATCCCTGATCTGTGTGATTGTACTGAAAAATGAAAAACTATTTTATTATGAATTTCAAAAGGATAAATCAAATATTCAAAAGGCCATGGTCATGTAGCCCAAGGAAATTCCTGTGGACAATGCCCAGTCTCTGTTCAGATTCAAAAGCACAAAATGTTGTATATAGAGTCAAAGTCAGGTTCAAAAGAAGAATTAAGAGACTCAAGACAAACCAAGATAAAGTAACTGTGTGTTGAATACTCTTTCCACAAGTTGCAAGCATACTGCAACACACGTTCTTTGGGTTTTTTGTCTCTCCTTGCAGCTGATGACACATCTGAGGAACTTGTTCATGGGAAACATGGAAAAAGCACTGCCTCAGATTGGGAAATTCTGACTGTTTCTGAACTGTCTTCTTTTGCAAGACTGAACATAGTTTGGGCCATTGGTGCATGCACATATATTAACTCGTGACTAAAGACAGGCATTGCTTAAACCTGTTCCAATTTTAACTTTTACTGTAGCCCTTTGATTCCAGAGAGGGAGCTTTGCTGGCAAAAGCAGTTTTTGCACTAGAAATTTTTGCTGTTCCCAATCTAAACTTTTCTGGGATTGTATATATGCACTTTAATATCTTATTTATGCCTTGCTGGAGTTTTGTTTTGTTGCTCCAATTTTTAACTTGGGGGTGAAAGATTTAAGAACTCAGCCTCATTAGATCAAAGGACCAAATAAACAATTCCTGAAAATAGTTTTTCATAGTGTAGGATTTTGAAGGACTGTTTTTCTTAAAGCAGATATGATGACATAAGGCGTAAATATGGCAAAAAGATCTTTTCATTCACATGCTTTCTGGGTCTGTATGAACATAAGTAAGACACAAGGTACTGTCTCTTCATGCATTCTCTGCAGGAAGAAAGTTTGATGATATCGTTATTTCTATTGAGTTCAAATTAACTTGCTTAAGTGTCATACTTTACTGGCTTTGCCCTGCACACCAATATTCCTTTTAAACCATAAATATTTTAAATAATATTTCTTAAGAGTGATAAATAACATTTTTTCCTAAAAATTATGTTTTCTTAGTTTCATAATAATCTGCATTGTTCATCCCCTTGCATTCTAAGTGATAGAAGAGCAACACTTTCAAACCAAATCTCACTGAATGCCAGTGATTTCATATGAAAGATGCATGCCTCTTTGGCTCTTTGAACATTTAGCAAGTATCGGGAATTTTCTATTAGCAGTGGTGTTTTAATTGGTTGAATTCCACTTAGTTCTCCAGAGTGTTTTGTATGTGTTTGGGGCTTGGTGATTATTTTGAAAGATACATTTTTTAAAGAATTAGGAACATTTTTTGCAAAATGCTAATCAGAATATAATTTTACCAATGTCAGGTATAGAAGTTATCCCATTCTTCTTTACCTGGTCCCCTTCCTTCATCTAGAATCTTCCCCAAAGTATTGTTGAGCTTTGGTATAGAATGTCAGGTATAGAAGTTATCCCATTCTTCTTTACCTGATCTCCTTCCTTCATCTAGAACCTTCCCCAAAGTAGTCTAATCCTAACTTTTTATTTACGTTCTTTGATAATAGCTCGTTCCACTCATAATTATAGTTACCCACAAAAAATAAAACAACAACAATAACAAAAACTCCACAGAATTGGGGTCAAAACAGTCTAATTGCCTGGGGAATAAGCTTCTACTAAGGACTAAATGTGCACACGTGCTTATAAATTGAATGCAAGGTACAGGAATAAAATCCTCTCCTCGTTACATTTGAAGTCCTTGGGTTGTGAGAGGGCCTCTAGTTAACAGAAACCACAAGTCCTTGAGGCTTGCATATGTTATAACTGATTCTAGTTTATAAAGACAAAGAGCTGAGGCCACTGTGAGGAGTGCCAGGTTTTGATATTCATTGTCAAAGTTCACTTGGGCAAGGTGATAGCTCCAGCTGGTCAGCAGAAGGCAGAGGCATTCAGGCACGCATCACGGGTAGCAGCGACCGCCCAGTCTCAGCCCATGCTTCTCTACAGTCTCAGCAGCAAAGTAAAGCTCAACAATACTTTCAAGAATGGTATTCTGAGAGTTGTAGAATTTGAGACACCCAGTCTGGTAAGGACTCTTGGGGCCAGCCTCCAAGCCATGGCAGGGCCTGCTTGAATATGCCTGATGGAACAGCATCCATTCCTTCCCTGCTCCTTCCTCCTACCATCTCTGTACCTTGACCAGAAAGTTGGCATGAATAGTCCATGAACAAAGGATTGAATAGCCTCTGAACAAAGGATTCAAAGCAAACTTTGGAAGTGTTCTGTGATGCCATTCTATACTTTGAGCAGCAACTGAATTTGCAGCCTGGATTTAAAGCCTGAAACTAGTATAAATGTCAAATAATTAATTTGTTGCTAAATGGTGGCAAATTTTGTGGCCCAAGTTTTTTTTGCTATTGGAACACAAACTCCAAGGAGCTGTTTTAGGGAAGACTAAACGATCTTCCATTCTCACCATTATTTGGCAATTTGCAGAGCATTTTTAATAGGACTTTCTCCAGTATATGTAGTATCTGTCAGATCTAAGATTTTTATAGGCTGTCAAGAAGTCCAGAATTACGGCCCAAGAGGAAAAGAGTTGCATTTTTCAATAATACTTTTTATAAAATTAAGTTAACCATTATTAAAACATGAGTGACAGGCCAGGCGTGGTGGCTCATGCCTGTAATCCTAGCACTTTGGGAGGCGCAGGTGGGCAGATCACGAGGTCAGGAGTTCGAGACCAGCCTGACCAACATGGTGAAACCCCATCTTTACTGAAAATACAAAAATTAGCCGGGTGTAGTGGTGCGCACCTGTAATACCAGCTACTCAGGAGGCTGAGGCAGGAGAATCACTTGAACCAGGGAGGCAGAGGTTGCAATGAGCCGAGATTGCACCACTGCACTCCAGCCTGGGTGACAGAGCGAGACTCCGTCTCAAGAAAAACAAAAAAATGACAGTTTATAGGAATAGAGCACCACCAAGAAATCAGTAGCAAGACTTTAGAACAGTCTTTTTGTATAAATGATATACAGTAAATGGTTTTTTAAAAGTGCATCTACTTTATTTTTTGGCAGAACTATTTTTGGCATCTCATCTTCATGGCATGAAATTGTCATTTAAATTACCCTTTCCGTTTGAAAGGAGAGGGTATCCTTATTTCCCTTCTGAGGTACTCTGAGAAGGCTTTGAGTTTCCTTTTTCATGTATTAATGTATGACAGCCTAACAGCTCCTAGAAGATGGTATTCTTACTAGAATGGCTACATACAGGTGACTTCCAGGGACTGACTTCGCCTGTAGATTGAATGAAAATAAAGAGAAAGCCAGTGATTATTGCTGAGTTTCAAAATATAACCATTTCTAGTAGGCTACTTCTACGTGCTGTTGTACCTTCCTGGTGAGGAGGAGACAGAGGGATAGGGGAGAGGAGGAGGAATAAAAATCCCTCTCACTGGGCCAGTCATACTGATTCATTCCCTTTACTTCCTCCAAAACTCACTCCCCATGACTCCTGAAAAATGGGCAGATCTTGTCCACCAGGAAATTTTAATAGAATACTATGCACCGTGCTTTCTCAGCCAATCTGGATTCCTACTAGAACAGAAAAGTAAGGAAACATAACTGGGTAGGAATGTCCACTTATGTTTCACAAACTCACTTTTAGAGTTTCATGCCACTTTCCTCATTCTTAAGATACTATTATATTGAACGTGGGCCCCATGTCTAAATACTTGTATAGATAAATATTTCTGGTATATTCTTCCCATACAAGCGAGACTTGAATAGAGTTGTAGCTAGTCCCACTTATAATAAGAGCTTCCAAACTCTTTATCATAAACGTTGTCTGTGAGCTTGGGAATATAGAGAAAGCAAGTTGGTCATTCTGAGACCCTTCCTTATTTGCCCTGAATCAGTTCCCCAAGATTGGACTGTACTTTAAGCTAGTTGTTGTAGCAGTGGTGGTTGCTGTTTTATATCTTGAGATACTTCTAGAACATTCTAGAAACAGGGTATTCTAAAGGCTTACTTTATATGCCATCCTTTTTGAACCCTCTTATTTTAGAAATTATTACACATGCACTTATGATTTCAACCTTGTAAAATAATTTCAAATTCATTCCGTATCCACATTTTACTGCAGTTTCCCTATCATCTCAATAGTTATAGAACTGGTTGAAATTAAACTGTTTTGAACTAAGAAGTAGATACATATATCTATATATATATATTTTTAAAGAGTGTTCATAGATAAACTCTGGCATAAAGTTTGTAAAAAAGCAATTTTTTAAAAGCAAAACGTATAACCTCAGGTACAAAAATATTGCATGCATTAGTATTGCAAATTTGCCTACTCAAATATTAACCAAAGCATGCAAGATAACTTGACTGAATGTAAATTTACACAGTGCATGATTAAATCTCATAGGTTAGCCTGTTGTTCCTTGCCTCTATACAAGGGAGCATTTTTATGAACTTTGTGTTACAGTTTTTCTATTTGCTTTTCTTATCCTATCCTTGAGATTGTTTTCATGCTATCACACTGAACTTTACAGATATTCACACATCTGGTTTGTACAGTGTTACCAGTGCCAAACTAATCCTCTGAAGAATCTGAGTACTTAGACATCTAAACACTTTTTCAAAAACCAGTTGAGGCACAACAGATCCAAAACTTAAACAAATCCAAGTGTCTGAATGCTACTAAACTAAATCATGTTGACTGCCTCAGCACATAAAGGTTTCGACTCTAAATTCTTAATATACACTTCAAAATTTTTCTAAAAGTTTGGGAATAAATTAGAAAAACTGATATTCTAAATAAGGTGAGGAGGTTGGGGTAATGTCAGGCATATCAAAATCATCACACAGCCAAGTAGATACGGGGCCTTAATTTTCATAAATGTCACATAGCGAGTGTGTGGGGTATCACAACATCGTTCTGATACAGCCCTATTTGTATGGTAGTTGAGCTGCTTGGGCTAAATGTCCCTTGAGAGACTGGGCTTGATCAACAGGTCTAACAACACTGATATTTAGGGAGTGATGAGGTGATTTCACGGTCACTCAGAATGAACTCTGAAATCTTCTCACTGCCTTTTCCCATAACCCCTATTTTATGAGGAGACCAGAAAGGGAGAGAGCAAAGCTCAGTGAGATCATATGGTCTTACATTAGTAACAGCTTTGTTACTCACTCCATATACCCCTGTACCCTCACACACATACCATGAGCCCAAAGACAGGATTCTACACATAACACACATAGCAAAGACCATTGTGGGGAGGCATTAAACAGTTAAGAGGAAAAAAAAAAACACACAGAAAATTAAACTGCGAGGTTTAACAACCTCTCGTGGTATTTTGCCTTGAATGAAGTTTCCACTACCTGCAGCTTCTGCAGAAATACCAAAATAACACAGTCTAGAGACAAGTGTCCCAATCTCAGAACTGTTTTCTCAGGACCTTCTCTATAAGAGAAAACTAACTTGCAATGCTGCAGAATGTCAGAGCAAAACCCTGATGAGCTCCGTGGGATACTTAATAGAAGCCTGCACTCAAAATAATATTAAGATGGAAACAACTACAACAATTAGGCAGTGCTTTGCTCAACTATAAAATGTGTATCATTCATTGGGGGAGGGGGAGGGGGAGGGGTGGTGTTCTTTGGATTTCTTGGAAAAGGAAATGGTATAACACAAAAAGACTAAGAGGTATATACACTCAGCTCGGTAATTCGAGCATTTGGCATTTTCACTGAGCTATGTAGCATTTCTGCATGGATACCATACAAGAATTCTGCCATGTGAGAAATGTGTTCATGATGGACTACATTACCAGTAGTTAAGGGAAATACAGCAAACTTAAGTTTTTACCAACTTCCTTTCATTTTTCCAATATATCATCTAACCCAAACTTTCTTCAATTTACATTGCCCAAATTTGTTTACATTGGTTGAAAAAAAACTGATTAATTTATTAAACTTTTTACAACTGTAACAAACATTTAGTTATTTAGAAAAGACATTTCTACATGTTTTATATATCTATGAATATTGCATATCTAATCTAATCTAAAAATGTTGTTTTGAGACAATTCTTCTGTGATGCTTCCTCATCATGCTCATAAATGTTTAAAGTCTTGGGATTTCATTTTCAGGCTGAAATAGGTAACAAGAAAAAAATTTAAGTTTAAATGTTTACATTGAGTTACTAAATTAATACCAATTCAAATTAAGTGGCCTATAGTAAATTAATGGCAATGGGGGGGAGGGGATTTTAAAGTGATTGGCATATTATGTGATACCGTATCAGTGATTTAGTGAAATAATATGTATCATAGCACAACTCTGTTGGCTATTAAGGCTTCATCTTAGTATTTCCCTGCATTGCTCTTTGAAATAAAATTACTACCATAAAAATAACCTCTTATCATATTGATGTGTTTAATTTACTCAGTTGGCTTCTAATTTGCGTACAAAGATTAAGGTAGTATTTTTGTACTATTATTGGAAGCATGCCTTCCCTTTTTCACATTATTAAATTGTATTTCTATTTGTGCAATTTTAAACTATGTTTTCAAATAAACTTTGTCTGTGGCTTCAAGGTCTTTTCAGGAATCTTTCAAAATGGGATTTGGGGATCAGAACTGCTTCTGATCAAATGGAATCCAATTTGTACTACTGGCTAAAGGTCCTTTTATTAAATATTGAATATCACTACATATGATTTTGCATGAGCTATCTGGAAATCAGGAATGCATTTTTGGATATAAAACAAAACTTTAAAAACCTTCCTCCTTTGTTAATTTTTTTAAGACTAAAATATTATTTAACCTGAAATTGAATTTTGTGATTCTTTTTAGAATAAAAATATTAAAATAAATTTCAGTTTTAGGGTCTTTTGGTTTTCTGGTCAGTCAATAAATATTTAGATACAAATTATGTGCTGGCACCATTCTGGGCATAGGACACAGTAGTAAGTGAATGAAATCAAACTTGCCCTTGCAGAACTTAGATTTCTGTGAAAGGATGCCTACAAATACTTTAACAAATAAGAATGCCATGTGCTACAAAGTACTAGAACAAGGCAAATAAGTTATTATGAGAATGAGTGGAGGGGCTCTTTTATCTGTAGGTGGTCAGGAAAGTTTTCTGTTACATGACATTTGGACTGAGATTTGCTGACAAGTAGAGTTGGGACAACACTACTGGCAGAGCCAATAGCTTGTGCAAGATCCCAAGGCAACAATGAGCTTAGTGTGCATTCAGGAAGAAGGGGGGGCGGGGTGGTGGGGGCTGTGAGCTGCGAGGCCTTAGTAGACAGCCTGGCAGGTGGAAGATCACGGGAGGCCTTCCCAGAGCACAGTCAAGGGCAAATTTGCTCCACGCAATGATGACGGTGTTCAGACTGAGGTTTCTGTTTTTCCAAACCATTTTCAGATAAAGTCCTTGAGTCAGGTTGGTAGTGGAGGGAACTGCAGGCTAAGAGAAGAGAGCTATACAGCAAGAGACTGGAGCATGCCTTTCTCATTTGTCACTGTTCCATCTTTCAATCTGAGGCATCCCCTGACCTTCATAAAATTCCATTTTTCCCCTATAAAATCAAGCTGTACCTATTTCTTTCCCACTTTGCTGCTGTGCTATGTAAGGTAAAAATCCAACTATCTAGTGATAAACTGAGGCTTCTCCCACACTCCTTGAATATCTCAAGCCTCATTCATATCCTCTACTTCCACTTTTTAAATGTAAACTATATGAATTTCCTGAAATAGCTGCGTTCTCTCCATGTGTATATAAAAGCAACTGAAGGTTGAAGAGTTCTTTATATTCTTTACAAGTTTCCTTAAAGTAATATCTTAATTACCCAACACTTTAGGGCTCGTGAAGGACTTTTTTTTTCCTTCTTACATCTGTAGTAAATAATGCCGCCTGGTAATCATCTTAATGCATCAGAATTTGGGGAACTGACGGCTAATTTTAGTATTTTGCCCTGTGGAACTAACCTGCCGGTCCTCAGTAGGCTTCATGCTTAAGGTTGCTTCCCTGAGCTATCTGGAAATGAAGCAACTCGAGTTCTTTGAAAGGGGGACACAGAAGAAGCTGATATTTACTGAAACTGTGGCAGATTCCTAGGCTCGACGTTTCTACTCTGCCATTTAACTCCAATGGACATCTTTGTCCCAAGCTTCCGCCTACTGCATATAATGAACATAAAAGCAAAAACTGTACATGGTGAAAAAAATCACTCCTAGATTAAAAGTGGACTAAAGATCACATCTAATTCTACAAACTGTAAAAACTGACCTAGGAAAAAGTAGGCTTGAGAAAAATAACCAATATAATAGCTAACATTGCTCATGGTAAAGTCTGCTGTTGATTAAAAATTGACAAAAGGAGAAACTCTTCTTGACAAAATTTAGATTTGCAAAATTTCACTAGTAAAGCTCGACCTGGTGGATATAATGGCTACAAAAGGGAAACTGCAACAGCAAAAGTTTTCATAAGGAAAAATCAATAAGGCTTAAAATTAACTGAAGACTCAGATGATCCTCCTAAAATTTACAGAATTGATACCAATTATACTAATTTCATTAAAATAGAAACAAATGCAAAAGCTTGGAAATAGCTCAACTGGATAACTATTTCACACCTTCTCCTCTCTCCTCAAATCCCTAAATTCCCCCATCCTTGCTCTCAACTGATGGATTTGCTTCCTATTTTGCTGAGAAAATAAAGCAGGCAAAAGAGAACTGTCAGACTCTCTCAGCAGTGTGTCTCCTCACCACCAGCAGCTGCACTCCTGGTCTCTGCCTTCCTCCTATAGCCATGGTCTTTCTATGTCCTTGCCTAAATCACCTCCCCACTTTGGCACCAGATCCCATCACCTTTTCCCTGCTCAAGGACATCAGATCAGCTCAAGGACATCTTCCGTCTCTCTCTTACATCCTCAATATTTTGATTTCCATTTGACCATCTTATTTCTCACATTTAAAAACAAAAACCTTCTCTTGACCTCACCCCATTTCCCATCAGCCACCACTCCCATCTTTGCTTCCCATAGTAGTAGAACTCCTCAAAGAGTTGGCTGCATTCACTAGCTGCAATTCCCCTCCTCCCATTCTCTCTTCAACCCACTCCTTTCACCGTGCTTCCAGAAATGTTCCCACAGAGATCACCCAGGACCTTGATTCTCAGTCCTCAGCTTACATACCCTATAATGGTTATTGGAAAGTTGATCGCTCTCGCCTCAGTAGACACCTCCTTCTCCTGGCTTCCACTCCAGGCACCATGCTCTGGGCTTTCCTCCACCTTGACAGTCACGCCTCTCAGTCTCATTTGTTGGCTTGTCCTCTCCCTGACTTCTTAGGTGGAAATCCCCCAGGGTTCAGTCCCTGGACTTCTATTTCCTGTCTTCCTCCATTGGTGATTATACCCAGTCCCATTGTTTCAAAAAGCATCTAGATGCCAACAAGTCCCAAAGTTCTATCTTTAGTCCAGAACTCTCTCCCAAAATCAGTTGGACATCCAGCTTCCTACTCAACATCAACCACGGAGTTCTAATAGGTGTTTCAAACTTAACACATCTTAAACTGGACTTCCGGTCATCTTTCTTCACCATTACCACCCCAATCCCACTAAGCCTTCACTATCTTAGTTGATTGTAACTAAACTTTTCAGTTCCTCAAGATAAAAACTTTGGGGTTAGCTTTAGCTATTCTCAATTCCCTCATACCCAACATCCTACGCATCAGGGAATCCTGCGAGTCTTACCTTTAAATGTATCCCAAATCTGACCATTCTCACTAGCTTCACTGCTCCCACCCTGTTTGAGCCATCACCCTCCCACCTTGCTGACCACAGGAGCCCCAACCTTTATCCTTGCCTTCCTACCATCTAGTCTGAAAAAAGAATTTATGAAACTTCAGTCAGATTGGGTCATTGCTCTGCACAAGGCCCTATAATGGCTCCCTATTGCACTTTAGAGTCAAGCCCTTCCCAAAGCCTCCCAGGTCCAGGCAATCTGGCCCCTCTCTGACCTCCTCTCCCATTACTCTCCCCATCACTCCTCTCTCTTGAGCCATACTGATCCTTTTGATGCTCCTCTGACATAGCAGACATGCCCCACTGTGGGGCCTTTGCACCAGCTAATTCCTCTGCCAAGCATATTCTTTCCCCAAGTATCCCCTTGGATGAGTCCTTCACTTCCTTCAAGTCTTGGTTCAAATCTCACCTCTAGATGATTTGTTTCCTAAGTATCCTATTTATACTGCAATCTGCACCCTCACTTCTCCTGTGTGTTTTCTTTTTTCCATAGCACTTAATACCTCGTTATAGAATCTACTTATTTTTTATGTTTACTATCTGTCTCTCCTTGCCAAAAAATAAGACTCAACAAGGGCAGGAATATTGTCTTTATTTACAGATATCTTCTAAGAAAAAAATACATAGCACATAGTAGATGTTTACTACTTATTGAATGATGAACCATGCTATTTAAATTAACTGACTTAATGAAATTATCTCCAGAAAAATACTCTTGGAAAAAAGTCATCAATGTTGGTATAATTCTGATATTTAAAAAAATCTTTTAGATTAAAACAAAAGGTCAAAACCTCCATAGAGTCAATGCTAAATGGGTGAAAATGGTGGTATAAAAACGCCCTGTGTTCACCAGATTGTCAGATGCTTTATGTAACTCACCTCAGGTATTAGTATGCCCACTACACAGATGAAAAGACTGAATCTCAGGAAATTATGTGTTTACCAAAGTCATATAGCTAGTCTGTGTTGGAAACAGGATTTGACTTCAAGTCTGTATGCCTCCACTCTTGCAATTATACCACCCTACCTCCCTACCACACTGAAAGACTTTTCCTAGTTGATTTTTAAATGACTGGTTGCATGAGAGATGAGAATGGCTGTTTCCTATTGAATTTCCCACTATAACTGAAGTTTGTCACCGACAGCATTTGAAAAGCAGGACCAAAAATTCAACAGTGCATATTCACACTGGTAAAATCCCCCATTAGGCACGAAGAGATATAGCAAATGGATGTGAGTGGAAGGAGGCTTGCAAACACTGTCCCAAAAACATCAACATTCTCTGGTGGCAAATAATCCACTATCCCAATCATTCCCTCACTGTCTTGTCCCCCTCATCAAAACATATGGTAGAACACGGAAGCTGGTCATTTACTTGGATTTTTAAAAATATATAGGTTCATTCTTCTAAAAAGTTTGAGCATCAAATGGATTTTTAAGCACCGATTAACATATCCTATGTGGTAGGCAAAATAGTACCTCAGCAAAGATGTCCACATGCTAATACCCAAAACCTGTGAATATGTTACTTTACATGGCAACAGCAACTTTGCAGATGTGATTATGTTAAGGATCTTGAGACGAATATTCTGGATTATCTGGGTGAGACCAATGTAATCACAAGGGTCTTTTTTTTTTTTAAGATGGAGTCTCACTCCGTTGCCCAGGCTGGAATGCAGTGGCGTTATCACAGCTCATTGCAGCCTCAGCCTCCCAGGTTCAAGTGATTCTCCTGCCTCACCCTCCCAAGTAGCTGGGATTACAGGCATGCATCACCATGCCCAGCTAATTTTTATATTTTTAGTAGAGGCAGGGCTTTGCCATGTTGGCCAGGCTAGTCTTGAGCTCCTGGCCTCAAGTGATCCACCTGGCTTGGCCTCTCAAAGTGCTGGGATTACAGGTGTGAGCCACCATGCCTGGCCCACAAGGGTCTTTATAAGAGGGAAGTAAGTTAGCCAGGGGAGATGTGACAATGGAAGCAAGGGCTGCAGTGATGCCAATGCTGTGAGGAGACCAGGAGCCCAGGAAGGTGAGCAGACTCTAGAAGCTAGAAAAAGCAGGAATTGATTCTCCTTTATAGCTTCCCTACCAACACCTTGATTTTAGCCCCGTAAGACCATTTGCATAGTAATACATGTATTATTTTAAGCCCACTGAGTTCATGGTAATTTGTCACAGCAGCAATAGAGAACTCATACACCTTAGAGACACAGTGTCATAGAAATGCCTAAGTCTCTGGACATAGCGTGTGCCCACTCTGCTTTTACACGTGTTAAGGGGGTCGTCAGCAAACCAAGATCCAGGAAACAAGAGAAAGATCTGAGACGTGACATCCAGCACAGCAGATAAAGTCCAAGGCAGGAGACTCTGCCCTGCCCCAAATCCTCCCTCCTCCACAGAGGTAACAATGTGCCACCACTGATGGTCCACTGTGATGGCTGCCTGGTAACGCCAAGAACCCCTAAAAAGAAATAAGATTAGTCATTGTCTCAAGTTACCTGTTCCACTGACTGATGAAAACAATCAATGGCAGAATCCGTTTACTTGGCATTTTTCAAAATTAAAGAAAAAAAGAACCACAAAGGGCCTCAGATTGTGAGAATAGCTTTTAATTTAAAACAATTGAAGCAATAAATCATCCATCTCTCTTTCCATCGCAGGCAAATACTCTCCCAAAACATTTGATAAAGTTTAACAACAACTGTGACTAGTGCAAAATAAAATAAATACAAACTCTTTCAGGAGCCAACATCAAAACCTGCTGGACAGGTGGGCACAGGAACAGACTCAGCCTCTGCCAAGGCTGAGACAAGCACATCGAGAGTGGCAGGATTTGTGCAGTGTTTCAACACACCCAGCTTTGAACAGACTCAACAATACCTGGGGAGGGGAAACCACAAGGGAATTTTGCCTACAATGAAACAAATATGCCCAACACCCTCATGTGGCTAATATCCTTGGCACCTAGAAGATGCTAAAAGAGCAAAGGTAGCAGCTCCCAGGCAAAGCTGAAGACAGGCAGTTTGGGGCTCATTTGCTTTTGTCTTTTAATTGGGATCATACATATATATTGGTTTTTCGGCAGAAAAAAAAAAATCTGCTTTCTGGGGGATGTTCTGTGCCTCACAGTGCTCCTGACTCTGGCAAAAATATCTGTGTTGTTTCTGTGTACTTAGATGCTTTGCAGAATTGCCTTTCCTATTTACGGATTTCACTGCCTACCCCACACCATGTAAGTCTAGAGTGGGGCTGTCCAACAGAAGCATAACGTTATCCACATGTCTAATTTTAAGTTCTTTAGGGGCTACATTTTTAAAAACATAAAAAGTGAAAATAATTTTAATAGTATATATTAAATTGTTAATATTTTACTTAATACATCCAAAAGAGTGTCATTTCAGCATGCTACCAATATGAAATATTGGTGAAATATTTTAAATTCCTTTTTGGTACCAAGCCCTCAAAATCTGCCGTGTATTTTATGTGTACAGCACAGTCTCGATTTGAACAAGCCAAATTTTGAGTAATCATCGCCACATATGGCTGTTGACTGCCACGTTGAATAGCACAGGTCTACGGAGTCTTATGCAAACTCTTTTAGAGTGATTTATGGAGTGGAAAATCTCTGTAACACTGTGCAGGTGATCTCAGACACCAACTCAAGAGTACAGAACTTGTTCTATAGCCTAGGATTTTCCTTTTATCTAAAGTAAGGATATTTTCACACTTTATCTAATCCCATCCCCTGGTCCTGCCCCTGCCCCCTGCCATCTCCCCACAGAAGGCCTGTACTGATATGATTTAGCAACAGTGATGCCTACAAGATGACAAAGACAGCCTTTCTGTGGTAGACAGTTTTGTCGGCACTTATTTGGGGATCATAGCTCTAGCTAAATTAGAATTTTGTTTGCCATCCTCTTCTAGAATTTCAAAATATTCTATAAAGGTGACAGATTTAGTTGAAGGCAGTTCTAAGGCTTTTCTAGGAGGACACTTTAAATGGATTTTTTGTTTTGTTTTTGAGGGGGATGGAGCCAAAGTACCTCATGGACTGGAAAGCTGTTTGTTTCAAGAATAGAAAAAAGTGGGGCTGGATCCGGTAGCTCATGCGTGTAATCCCAGCACTTTGGGAGGCTGAGGCAGGTTGAGATCAAGAGTTCAAGACCAGCCTGGCCAACATGGCAAAACCCTGTCTCTACTAAAAATACAAAAATTAGCCAGGCGTAGTGGCACGCACCAGTAATCCCAGCTACTTGGGAAGCTGAGGCAGGAGAATTACTTAAACCTGGGAGGAGGAGACTGCAGTGAGCTGAGATTGCACCACTGTACTCCAGCCTGGGCAACAGAGCGAGTCTCCGTCTCAAAAAAAAAAAAAGAAAAGAGAAAGAAAAAAGTGGGATGATTACCCAAAAAAGTATAGATAAGTGGAGCAGGAATACAAACAGAGGGGTGGCGGGGGCACTAAGAATGACACAGGTCCTCAACTGGGGTGTATAAGTGGTAACAATGCAAAAATATAACAGCCAAACTGCTAAGTGATCCCTCACATTTCACATGTCAGACCCTAGTGGTAACCACAGGAAAATAAAAATAAAATGTCAGGGCAAGAGAGATCTTCGGAGCTAATCTAGTCTAACCCACTTGTTTCAAATGAAAAGGCCCAGAGGTACAGTGATTCAGTCCCACCTCACTTAGAGTGGAGTCAGGATACAGACCCAGGTGCTCTTACTATGAATTGCAGGTAAGGCTCTGGTTCAGGTAAAGGGAATAAGTGACTCAGGGAGCAAGAGGCTCGAGCTATGTCCGTTGGACTTCCTATGGCCCAAAGTAAGCACTGGGAAATGTCAGGCTCATTCTCTTGTAGGTAGGAGAAAGCAGCCTAGTCAATTCCAAAATACTGAAGCAACGTTGATGTAAAGTGTCAGTAACACATGATTCTTCCAATAGTCTTTTCTGCATACTTTTTTTTTCTTTAAAAGAAAATCCCAATCTGAACCAAACTGGATTTCTGATTAGTTATATGGGCATTTAGATCAATTGACCAAATAAATACTTTGATACCTTTTCCAAAGACACATTCATTGGAATTCTACACAAATGGATATCAAAAGATATTTACAGGAAGAAAGTGTTGTCTTTCACACAGACACCCGCATAAAGGGAGAATTTCACGATTAGACCACCATGCCTCACATAGAGGACTCCCAACAGACTGATACTGAGTTGGCAAAATCCACACGTTATTCCACTTTTCAGTCACAAATAATCATGTCTACGCAAGTGTAAAATTAAGCAGTACATTCCAGACTTTTGTAGGGGAACCTGCCTTGTATATATTGAGATACACATATAAATATGTTTTTAAGCAAGTAAGAAACCCATTATTTACTCCAGTTTTTCCCAACTCTCAATCTGAAGTAAAGAATAGCACATATACAAAACTTTGCCTTGTAGAAATAGCCCTTTGTGTTGTGAGGCAGAAGAAAAGGCAGCCATAGCACAATTTTTTACATGTCTAGGCATCAAAAGGGCTAGTTAATGAAATCAAACAATTTATAGCCTATAGTCTGAAATATTGGTTTTACACCACTGATTTTTCTAAGTTTTATTACAAAATTTTTATTTTATTCAAAATACACATGCTATCTTTGTCCACATTTCAATCCAAACCACCCAGTCACCCCCAATTCCAAAAAACAAGTCTTTGCTTTATAACATCGCTGAAAACAAGCCATTTTTGATGCGGGTTTGGAGTCATTATTCTATGGCACTCACTCTGCCCTAAGAGGACTGGATTTTGTAAGGCTGCTTAGTGTGGGGATGTCTAGGGGAGTCAGTGACTCTCATAACAGAGTGGGACTGTTTTAGGAAATCCAAGTCAACATTAGGAGGTGACACCTGTGGGCACACTTTAGTAGAAAAGTACTGCACCATGAGCTCCCTCCTTCTGCCAATCTCATTTGTTCCCAAATTGAGGAAAACAGAGGAGACAAGGCAGGGAGCACCGTCTACTACGACCCACCACGACATACCACATTCTACTCATTGAAGGTTCACTGTAACCAATCTCACTGTATCCTCAAAGCATGACTGGAAAGAGAGGGCAGGTGTCATCATACCGTTGTTCAGATGAGGACAGTGAGGCACAGGAAGGATGAAGGACTTGCCCAAGGTCCACAGTCAGCTAGGAGCAGCACCCAGGTCTCCAGGCCATGGGCCTTAGACACCATGTCCCTCGGTCACATGGCACCAAAGGATCACCTATGAGACAGGGCCCCCCATCACACCCAGAATCCTGATTGTTCACAACTCACTACATCCTAATCCAATGTCTGTGCTTTATTTCACCTGATTGGTTCTGTTTATTTTCCTACAGTTTCTAAAAAGATCCTTTCAACCAAACAAATACATGTTAAACAGACAGCAATAAATCCTTTTTCATTTGACCAAATAATCTGAAATAGCAACTCCAGAGACTCTAGAATTTGGTACAGACCAGTAGGAAAATTATAGAAATTATAGAATGCTATCATTCCACTTTTCATCACATTGGAAACTCTAATCTAATCCCAGGTTACAACTAAAATGCTGAAATAACCAAAATGAAACGACAGTCTTTCATAATGTCGTATAAAGTTTCTTTGCATCTAAAATCCTTAGAGTGTCCAAGATCACACTGTTGGTCACATCAGATAAGCAATGAAGGCAAGTCAGAAGGTGATACACCAAAAAAAGGCAGAGATGAGACTCTGGCCCCAGAAAAACAAGGAAATGGAGGCAGATAAAGAGCTCAGAGATGGGAAAATCACAGACAAATTTGGGGCACTTGACATGACTCCAAAGAGTTATCATGTGAGATGGTAAAAAGACATTAGCTATTTTAACTAAAAATAAACACCATACCTTTTGGGGAAAGGGCTGCTGAGAAACAGAGAATTTACCTACCTTTGACAAAGTACAATAATAGCTGCTGTGGGCATCTAGCATTACACCAGCAAATGTCCCAAACCCAAGTGAATTTTTGACAGCACTTAAAACTCAGCCCTTTTTACTCCTTAAAAACCTAAGTGGGGAACTAATCTTCTCGAAGGTTCCTGAGTCATAGTTTTGTTAAAATATTTACTTGCTTTTTTCAGATACGCTTAATACCAACTGTTCAGCCTTTAAAAACCAACTTGTCACAGATTTTCTAGTGGACTCACTTTTCTAGTAAAAGTCTCACACTCTCAGTCACTCTCACACACATTCACACAATCTTATGAATTTTGAGATGACTTAAATTAAAAATATCTTTCATTGCAGAGGCTCTATTATGGACAGAGCATAATATCTACATGGATACATCAGAAATTATTGTATGTCATGAAAAAAAATGTGTCACAAATAAAGCCCCACCCAATTGCTGATTTTCTATATGAAACACAAGTGGGCTTTTCATTTGTTGTGGGTAAGGCCACACCACTGGCCACATTATTTGGTTTCTCCAGAGGCCACTACCACTGACCCCCAAAGCAAAATAGAGGGCTGGGGGCACATCCCCATTTTTGATGTGCTGATGGCAGATTCTCCACCAGCAATATGAATACTTTTTTTGTTTTTAAATATCATCATCTTTTTGAACATTTATAAAAACTATCTACAATATAATAGTGTATCATCACTAATAGAAATTTATTCTCAGTTCTATTTCAGAAGGTGTCAACTGATCGTGCTCTTTAAATAAACTATAAATACCCCATATATTCCTTCATGTCTGGTTGTTTCAACTTCTTCTTCTTCTCTTTTTTTTTTTTTTTTTTTTTTTTGGCAAATTAAAAAGGCGTATGGCTTCTTCTCGCCAATTTTTATGTTTGAGGTTTAGCTTGGTATCCTGCGGTAAAAGTACATGTAGCCCAGGTCTTTAGGGGGCCTTTCTGAGGCACAAACTTTGTGGTCATTGTAAATCACCCATCTGAAAACAAGACAGAAGCATTTGATGGATTTAAGTCAGTTCCAGGAAACTTTACAGAAAGAAGTCACTAAATCATATGGCGCACAACACTTAACCATGATGTTTTAAGGTACTATACTCAAGTTCGTTGCATAAAAAGGGACAGAATGCTGGTAGGGAATCACAACTGCTTTTTTTTTTTTAAGAGACAAGGCCTCATTCTATTCCCCAGGCTGGAGTATGGTAGCACAATCTGAAGCTTCGAACTCCTGGGCTCAAGGGATCCTCTCGCTTCAGCCTCTGGAGTAGCTGGGAACACAGGCACACGCCATCATACCCAGCTACAACTGCTTTTTGATTCTTAAGCTCAATCAAAAACTAGTTACTAAAATGTATCAGGAACCTCCAAACATTTTAACCTTTGATCCCATAACTTCCTTTATAGAAATCCATAGATAGCCTGAGAAATTGAGTCAAAGAATTATGTACAACAATGCTTATTTCAGTTTTAGGTATAAAACTAGCTTAAAACCAGAATTTTTAAAAAAATCCATGCAGTGAACTATTAAAGAACTATTAAAATTTCTTCAAAAAATATTTGGCAAAGTGAGAAAATAACCATGATATAATATGAAATGGGAAATTACTGGTTAAAAAATTGTATGCACTCTGCACATACTTTAAGCTTTTAGTTAAGTTGTAAATACATGTGTTTATTTATATGTAATATGTATGTATATAGACATATATACACTTTCTTCCAGTGAGACAATAAAACAAAGAAAAGTATATCAAAATATAGACAATGGTTATTGTTAGGCTTCCAGGGTACATATTCTTTGTATATTTTTATATTTATAAATTATTTACAATGAATTTTATTGCTTTTAAAATTATAATTAAGCTATTTTTCTTTGAAAAAGCATTTTTACTTTATTTTCTTTGACTTCATTCCATAAAGTGTTTTTAAAAGAGCTATCGTGTTTGTAATAAAAACAATTCACTACAAAGATTAAGTCCCAGCCAGGTGTGGTGACTCACACCTGTAATCTCAGCACTTTGGGAGGCCAAGGCGGGTGGATCACTTGAGGTCAGGAGTTTGGGACCAGCCTGACCAACATAGTGAAACCCCATCTCTACTAAAAATACAAAACTAGCCAGACATGATAGCACATGCCTGTAATCCCAGCTACTTGGGAGGCCGAGGCAGGAGAATCGCTTAAATCTGGGAGGCGGAGGTTGTAATGAGCTGAGATTGCGCCACTGCACTCCAGCCTGGGCAATAAGAGTGAAACTCCATCTCAAAAAAAAAGAGAGAAATTCCTGTGCTCAACTATTTTATCAAGTTAAGAAGACAAAACTAAAAAGACACACCACAAAAGAACACAATGGAGTACAGGTGGGAAATGGCCACTCCTGCAGTGGGAGCCATGGAGCAAGGGGCCACACTCAGGCATTTCTCCAGCATCCACATGGCCTGAGCACAGCCCTCAAGCAGAAGTGCCAACCCACAGGCTACACAGTTCGGAGCTACAGGAAGGGTACCAGTGGGGCCTGTAGGGATCCAGCCCAGGGAGAAGGTTCTGAAGAAAGCAGCAGCCTTTCATTCCACAACTGTCTCATTTCCGGTTCACCACACACTTAACAATTCTACTTAAGAAGGCCGAGAAGCCAGCTGCAAGGCTGTAGTAAGGCAAAGGACTGAAGGTTTAGAGCTGCCAGGTAAAACACAGGTTACCCAGTTATATCTGAGTATCAGGTAAGCAATAAGTAATTTCAGTATAAGCATGCCCCATATAATATTTGGGACACAGAATATTTGAAATTTATTTATACTAAAAAATTATTCATTATTTATCTGAAATTCAAATTTAATAGGGCATCCTGGTTTTTCTTGTCTTGTTTCCTTTTGTTGGCTAAATATGGCAATCCTAGGGAGGTTCCAATTACAGCATACATTCTGCTGCAGGATGCATCTTTATTTTGGGAGGTCACCTTGGTATGATAGTTGAAAGTGGCTTTGAATACCAGCTCTGACACAGCTACTTACTAGCTAAGGTCAAGCTATTCAGCCTCCCCGAATCTTGGTGTCTTGATGTGTAAACAGGCATTAACAGTATACCCTTTGCAAGACCAATGTGAGAACCAAATGAGATAACATACAATGTACCTAGGAGAGTGCCTGGCATATAGTAGGTACTCAATAAATCAAAGCTATCATTTACCTTCTAAAAATGACTCACCTTCCTTCCTTTTTGATATGGCAAATGTAATGACCACTCATTGTGGATGTTCCCATGTGACTGATGAATGCAAATAGCTCATATGCTGTGAAAGAGGAAACAACTCAGTTACAAGGCAGCATTTCCAGAATGAAGAGCACTTCTGGTTAGAACTTAAAACCAGCCACAGTATAATCCAGCAACAGTTTAGATTTGAAAGACAAGGTCTATTTACCTTGCTATGTTGACAACACACACATACTCAGAGTGACACTAAACTCAACCTGCAAATTTGTGATCACAAAAATAGGACATAAATTATCAAAGCACAGCTGATGTTAAATTCAAATGTGGAAAGAGATTTAAAAAATCCCACAACCCGGTCTGGTGGCAAGCTTATGGATCTAAAAGGGTAGTCCTGGCTCTATCACCTCCAAATAGCACGAGGGTGGACGAGTTGTTTCCTCTTTCTGAGCCTGTTTCTTTATGGGGATTTAAAAAAAAAAAAATCCACCCACTTTGCAGGGTTGTATAAAACTTCAATGAGCAATTCAGACTGAAATACCAAACAAATGTCAAAATTATGAGGAAGAGAGCCGATAGCTGCTATCATTTATAGAAAAGGATAATGCTTTGTGCAAGATTTTTCACTTGTTCATGATTATAACTTATGTGGGACCAAACTTCAGGCTTCATGTTTTCTGAACAAAGAGATATATGGCCTCTGAGAGGGTGAGACCAATGTTTATTCTCTAACAGGTACCTCTTGCATCAGGCCCAGTACTCTATGATATCCATGTTGAATCCATTTTAGTTCATGTTGCCAAAGTGGCTTCCATGGACAAGTACCGGTCCACTCAGCAAACCGTTACAGACTACAATGAGGTAGTATGGAAATTGAGAGAGAACATTTACAAGACTTTAGAGTAAATGAGAGTAAAATGTATGTCTGTTGAATTTAATAAGGAAAAAAATGGGCTTGCATATTGATTTTGCTACTGCTCCACTTTTACTACATTTTCCAAAAAAAGTATTGGTTCTGGACAGAGCTTTTCTCCTACCCCTCTGTCTCTCATTCGTTCTCTCTTGCTTTTCACTCAGGCTGATTCAACTTACTCAGCTGTCAATCCCCAGTCCTCATCTTGCTCACTCTTCAGCAGCATCACATACTGTTGATGACCTCCATTCTCAAATACTTGCCTCCAGGACATGACTGTCTTGGTTGTACAGCTGCCTTACTGCCTTACTGCTTCCCGTCATCTCCCTGACCTTTGAATTTTGGTGACCTGGGGTTCAAACCTTCTTCTTCCCCCCTCTATCCAGACTCTCTTTCTCTCTCTGTCTCTCTGGCTGCTATCATGTAGTCTTATGGCAGTAAATGATATTGTTTTCTTAATCTCATTTCTGGAATGTTCATTGTTACTGTATAGAAATATAATCGAATTTTGCATATTCATCTTGTTTCCTGCAACCTTGCTGAACTCATTTGTTAGTTCTAATCGTTTTTTAGTCGATTCTTCTGGACTTTCTATACATGAGATCATGTCATCTGCAAATAGAGAGAGTTTTACTTCTTCCTTGATAATCCAAATAACGTTTACTTCTTTTTCTTGCCTAATTGCAATGGCTAGAACCTCCTGTACAATGTTAAACAGAAGTGTCAAGAGGGGGCATCCTTATCTTCTTCCTGATCTTAGGAGGAAAGCATTCAGTCTTTCACATTAAGTGTAAGGTGAACTGTGGGGTTTTTGTAGATACATTTTATCACGTTGAGGAAGATCTCTTCCATTCCTAGTCTGCTGATCATTCTCCCCTCAGCCTTACCTATCTCAGTCAATGGCAATTCCATTCTTCCAGTAACTCAGGACAAAATCTTGCCTTCTCTCTCACACTCTTTATCAGCAAGACAAAGTCCAATCCATCAGCAAATCCTGTATCTAGAATCCAAATGCTTCGTACAATCTCCACTTGTAACCCCTCAACCAAGTCACCATAATATCTTGTCTGAATTATTACAATGGCCTCTTAATTGGACTTCCTGCTTCCTCCCTTTCCCCCACCAACTATTCTCGCCATAGCTGCCAGAGTGGTTTTTCTTCTTTCTTTCTTTCTTTTTTTTTTTCCACAAACCCTCGTGTCAAGGGCTGACTTTCAATAGATTGTAGCAAGGGAGCTGCTCTGCTACATACGAAACCCCAACCCAGAAGCAGGTCGTCTACCAATGGTTTAGCGCCAGGTTCCCCATGAACGTGCGAGGGTGCGGCTGCCTTTCTGGCTGCACTCTGTTGTTCTCTTTTGTTGTTGTTGTTGTTTGACATGGAGTCTCGCTCTGTCACCCAGTCTGCTATGCAGTGGCGCGATCTCGGCTCACTGTGACCTCCACCTCCCGGCTTCAAGTGATTCTCCTACCTCAGCCTCCCAAGTGGTGTTACAGGCACGTGCCACCATGCCTGGCTAATGTTTTTGTATTTTTAGTAGAGACAGGGTTTCACCATGTTAGCCAGGATGGTCTCGATCTCCTCACCTCATGATCCGCCCATCTCGGCCTCCCAAAGTGCTGGAATTACAGGCATGAGCCATGGTGCCAGGCCCATTAGTCTTTTTTTTTTTAATGGAAGTCAAACTGTGGTCATTACTCTCCCCCAAAACCCTCCAGTGGCTCTCTGTATCTCTGAGTAAAATCTCACTCTTGCAGTGGCCTATGAAATCCCCTTACCTCCTCCCCTCATCCCCCTTACTCTGCTCCAGCTACCTTGGTCTCCTGGCTGCTCCTCAAACATGCTTGGCAAGCCCTGACCTTCAAGCTGTTATACCTTCAAGCCTTTATACCTACTGCTCTTTCTTTCTGAAACTCTCTTTTTTCAGATGTCATGTGACTCACTCATCACTTCATTGAGATCTCAGGTCCAAATGTCACCTCATTAGAGAGGCCTTCCTGAACCTTCCTTATAAATAGTAACCATCCTTCCACCCCCGCCCTCACTCCTGTTGCTCCTGTTTCCCTTATCCTGCTTTCCTGTCCATACAGCAGAAAGTAACACCTGCCATGTCGCATTCTTTTTTCTTTGAGACGGAGTTTCGCCCTTGTTACCCAGGCTGGAATGCAATGGCGTGATCTCGGCTCACTGCAACCTCCGCCTCCCAGATTCAAGTAATTCTCCTGCCTCGACCTCCCGAGTAGCTGGGACTACAGGCACGCGCCACTATGCCCGGCTAATTTTTTTGTATTTTTAGTAGAGACGGGGGTTTCGCCATGCTGGCCAGGCTGGTCTCGAACACCTGACCTCAGGTAATCCACCCACTTCAGCCTCCCAAAGTGCTAGGATTACAGGTGTGAGCCATCATGCCCAGCCGTCATGTCACATTCTTACTTGTGCATGTATTTATTGTCTATCACCTTTTACCCCAGGCTAGAATAGGCTCCATAAGGACAGGGAGTTTGTTTTGTTTACTGAGTATTCAGGCACAGAGAACAGTGCTTTGCACACTGTAGATACTTAATAAGTATCTGTTACATGTATAAATAAATGAATGAATGAAGGAATGACTCCTTTCACTTCATTTCCTCACTTGTTTTGTATCTTCTTATAGCATATATATTTTTGTAAACCTCCTACCAAAGCATAATTGGGGTATAAACTGGCGAAATAATTATTTAATCAGAAATAAACCAGAGAAGATTGCCTTTCCCACAATTAACTAAATTTCTGTTGCTAGCTATCACATCAACTGAAAAAAAAAGAAAAGAAAAAATCCCAAGTTTGAAATCAGAAGCCAGGCAAAAACAGTTGTAAATGATCATCATTTTGCCTGGTATTTATTTTTTGAAACAGTGATCCAGGCACCTTAACCTTGTCTGCCCTCCGGTTCTGTCTCCCACACTAAGAACCCATCTTTACCTCCCTATGTAAGCAAGAAAGGGAGTGAGCTGAGGTCCTTGTATTTCTTGGCCCCTGTTGGCTTTTTAAGCCCTTTTGGAATAATTCTATATCAAATTCCTAATCTTAAATTTAAGAGACAGAGTGCTGCTCTCTCAAAAATGTGGCTGCTCTCTAAGAATTTTCATGAGATGAAGAGAGGATACAGGCCAGGCATGGTGGCAAACGCCTGTAATCTCAGCACTTTGGGAGGCCAAGGTGGATGGATTGCTTGTGCTCAGGAGTTTGAGACCAGCCTGGGCAACATGGCAAAACCCCGTCTCTACAAATAGAAAAAAATTAGCCAGGCATGGTGGCGTGCACCTGTAGTCGCAGCTACTCTGGAGACAGAGGTGGGAGAATTGCTGGAGCCCAGGGGGTCGAGGCTGCAGTGAGCCCGAGATCGCACCACCGTACTCCAGCCTGGGTGACAGAGTGAGACCCTGTCTCAAAAAAGAAAAAAAAAAAAAAAAAAAAGAGAGAGAGGATACAATACCCCAATCAAGGCTTTTCCCCCACAGGGATGTTCTGCAGAACAATGGCTTCAGCAATTCAACAGAGTGCTTACTGAGCATTTCCCACCATAAGACAGGGTCACATCAATGAAACACAGCACAGATACCAACACAGCCAATGGGTTGACAAACAAACAGACACAGAGAAAGGACAAATCCATACATCCCAATATATCCAAACATGTCCCTAAGCCCCCTCAAAAGCATTTTCCTCTCTTTGTTTAAAAACAACTCATGTACATACTCAGAACCACAAAAATAAAATTTAAAAGGTTAGCATAAATCTTAGTCCTGTTATTTAAACTAACCATGTTTATCAATATAAGCAACTGCCCTATGTATTATTCAGACCTCGTGCTAGGAAACAACAACAAAAGAGAATCTCTCTCAACACATTTGCAAAAACTAAACAGGTAATAAATCTCAATTTATATTTGTCTCCAAAGAGAAAGTCAAGGTGAATTCACCAGAGAGAGAAGCTACTGTTGATTCTTCTCTAAGTTCCCAGAGATGTCCTCCCAGAAAAACAAAACAAAACAAAAAAAAACCAGCACTCTAAAACACACTCCAAAAAACACACACTAAAAAATATTTAACTTTTTCTGATGAAAGTCAAAATTTTGAAATGTTTATCTCATCTCAAGCTGCCTTTTCTATTTACTTAAAAAGGAATTTCTAACATTTCAAAAATGTTAGAAAAACTTTCAACAGAAAAACCTTCAAAGTACCTGGAAGAATTAGACAAAATTGACAAAACCACTATGTCTCACATCTAGTGGTATGTGTCCCTCCAAATGGGCAGAATTAAACTGTGTCTGAAACTAACATTCCTCCTCCCCACAAAACTTGTCCTTTTTGAACTCCAGGAAAATCTTCCCAACCTTGCTAATAAGAAGATTTTTTAACATCAAATGTTGCCACTACCATCCCTATCCAACCTAAAAGCAATTGTACTCTTTGATTTTGTTCTTTGAGAAAGGATCGTTTAAAAAAAGCTTATGAAACTTGGAAGGTAAAAGAGGTGGGCAGCATACCCTTTCAATGTCATATAGAGGTAAGACCACCCAAAGATTATCTAGGGGAGGGATTGGCAAGTGACCCATTAGCCAAATCTGGCCCACAACCTGTTTCTGTACTGCCAAGGAGAAGAAAAGGGAGAAGAATATGGGACAGACATGTATATGGCCCACAAAACCTGTAACATTTATTATCTGGTTCATTAGAGAACAAAGTTGCTGGCCCCTGATCTAGAGGGATGAACTTAGTTCATCTCACTATTTACTACTTGATATAGTTTGGATGTTTGTCCCCTCCAAATCTCATGTTGAAATGTTACCCCCAGTGTTGGAGGTGGGACCTGATGGGAGGTATTTGGGTCACGGGGGTAGATCCCTCATGAATATACCTTGGTGCCCTCCCATGGTAATGAGTGAGTTCTCAGTCTATTAGTTCATGGAAAAGAGGTTGTTTAAAAAAAAAGCATGACACCTCTTCTCTCTCACTTGTTCTCTCTCTCGCATGTGACACACCTGCTCCTCCTTTGCCTTCTGCTGATTGAAAGCTTCCTAAGGCCTCCTCAGAAGCAGATCCAGCACTGTACTTCTTGTATACTCTGAAGAGCTGTGAGCCAAATAAACCTCTTTTTTAATATAAATTACCCAGTCTCGGGTATTCTCTTACAGCAACGACTATAAAACTACTAATACACTACTGATTAAAGATCTCATACTTAGTGTTGTTACTTGCTAACTTGTAGATTTTTATCTAGTAAAGATACAAAAAAATTCTGCCCAGTAGAACACATATCCTCAAGGATGTATAGATTTATAAATTGGGGTACAAACTGGTAAAATAATTATTTCAAGGATTTATGGTCCTGAAAGACACTAATTTTTAATCTAACCTGGCAATCTCATTCTAACATTTCTTTTTTAAATTGTCTTTAAATATCCTAGTTCCACAAATGTTTTTAAACCAGTAATAACATCTGACTGATTCTCTCATTAATTAATGAGTTTTTAAAAATCTGTGATATGTGTTCATTTTACATTTACCTGAAAGTCATAATCTTGCCTTTTGGAAAATTATGCTTCAACAAGTGTAATGACCAAAAGCAACTCTGGATTCAGAAGTGTCTTTAAATGAATTTAATTTTACAAGCCATTATAGCATCTAAAATATTTACGAAGCAGCAGTATCTCATTAGGGCATGACGCATTTCTTAGTCTACAGAGAGTGCTTAGAACACAGAGACATCAAAAGACTCCCTAAAATAACTATCAAGACCCCAGAGGCACTGTAGTCCTCTGGTGAGATAAACTGGTTTCTCATCCAATGCTCTTTACTTGATTAATTTGTGTCATTGCCTATCTCTAACTCCCCCTGTACAAAGTGGGGGAAATAAAATTGCCAACTTACTAACATTTGCCTCATAAGCACCCAATATCTGGGCATTTATCTGGGATATGCTTTTCCCCCACAAGGTATTCATGAGGGATCCACTCCCATGACTCAAACACCTCCCACCAGGTCCCACCTCCAACATTGGGGTTTGCATATCAACATGAGATTTGGAGCGGACAAACATCCAAAGTATATCAAGCGCAATATACAACAAGTTCAATCTCTCCAACAGCTTGATTTCCCTCATGCCCTCTCTGAGAAAAAAACAGTGTGGGAGGGAGGAGTATTTGGAGCTTTCAGAAATTTCTGAATTCTCAAAAAGAGAAGACAGACCTACGTAAATCAATAACATCGGGAGGCAGCTGATAGCAACAGAATTGTAAAGGGTCTCCAAATTGCTTCCCCCAACCCTAGCCAGCTCAAAATTACCAATCTCTCTGTTACAATGCCGGATGCTCCAAAAGGCAAACACTTCCTTCCAAGTCTAATAGTTCTCCATCATTTATCCTTCAGTGTAAATTAGTTTACTCAAGAGTGGCTGCCTCTTAACTTTCAACAGCACCGCTGAAAAAATTAGGAACTACAACAAGTGCTAAGTGGGAGGAGAATTAGCATCAGCGGCATGAAGTCTAGGCATGAAGTCTACGTAACTTTCAAGTCGACCACTGGGGCTTAGCTTCCCTGGGGAGCTGTACCTTTTGCCCTCTAGATCCTCTTCTGGGTGGCATTCCTCAGGGAGCTCAGCACCTTAGGAACCCCAGCGTTATGCAAATGAACGCCTCTCTGCTCCCTGGCTGGAAAATCTCAGCAGCATCGGAGACATCTAAACCATTACACCAAGGTGGCTGAAGGAACCAGAGCAGGTTCTGAGTAATCACAGCCTAATCACATGTTAATTTCATTGGCAATCAGTGAGTTCTTTTCTTAAGAAAAATTAAATGCTTATTAAGTGAAACATGAAAACAGAAATGATTTTGCACATAGCAGAAGCCCAGATAGGTCAGAGTGACGGCCTGATTTCTAGCTTTCAAGTTTTAAAAAACTCAACAGAAAGTTAGGTGCTAGCCCTAAAATGTGTAGAACATGGTAGAAAATAGACTCTCGCCTCCATTCCAACATAAAAGGTGAAATAAGATGACTCAATCGGGGATAAAGGAAAAACTGCACAGTCTTCAAAATCAAACAGGCCTGAATTCTAACCTGGTTCTACCACTTGCAAACCACTTAGCTGGTCACCACTTCCTCATCAGAATACCTCCCTATAAGCAATGAAGGAAAAGTGGTCAAGGAAGTGCCTGGCACAGAGGAGGCATTCAGGAAATGACAGCCACTATTTCATCAAGTGTTAATAGCACTAACCTTTTTAAACAAATTAGATGCCATTTAAATAATCGTTTCATGCAATAGCATTACTTCCTCATTCAGAAAAATGGAAACAGTGATTTTTAATTAACATATTCCTAAAAGGAAAAATTTGATACATGTGCTTCTTTAATCCCTATCCTTGTAATAATCGCTTTTTTCCACTTCATAACACCTACCTTATTATTTCAGTGTTAACCTGGTGTGACAAAGTCCCAGTAGCCACGCCCCTCCTTCTTAAAGCAACAGTTACCTAACACTGCTTTTAAGGCGGTCATTCTCAAGTTTAAGCTGCATCAGAAACACCTGGATGTCCTGTTAAAACACAGATTACTGGGCCTCGCCCAGAGTTCCTAATTCAGCAGGTCTTAGGTGGGGCAACAAAAGTCCTAACAAGTTCTCAGGTGATTCTACTGGTCCGAACCACACTTGAACCAGTGCTTGAAGGAGATCAACCTGTCCCTTCTCCGCTCAGGTGAGAGGATGGAAGATGTCTGCACCCTCGGGTTCTAGGAGTGGGGCCCATAATGCAGGCCTGAATCAACCTGCCTCAGTGACTTGGAGTAGGACAGGGCACATGACGGAGTCTCACAGAGTCTCAGGCTCTCAGGACCTTTGCTGAGAACTCTGGGACAAGACTCGGCTAGATTTTAACCTGGAAAGATATAGTTGTGGGAGGCGCTGCAGCCATCTTGTGCCATTAGGGAGAGCCTGTCTGGGACTGGAACCAACCTAGAGGAAGCAGAGCCAAGGGGCCCATCCAGCTAAAAGGGTTTGAGTCCCGAATCACGGCAGGCCTGCAGCCCAGTGCCCCCAGACTTGTCAGCTTTCATGAGAAAATATTTCCCTTTTTGCTTAGACAGATTTGTCTTGGACTTCCTGCCACTTAAAACCCTGAAAACTGAGGTTGTTTTTATTTTGTTTGTTTTGGTTCGTCAAACACCAATTACCCCTACCCCTAATTGTATTCAATATTCTCGGCTGGGTGCGGTGGCTCAGGCCTGTAATCCCAGCACTTTGGGAGGCCAAGGCAGGCGGATCACAAGGTCGGGAAATCGAGACCATCCTGGCCAACATGGTGAAACCCCATCTCTACTAAAAGCAGTACAAAAATTAGCTGGGTGTGGTGGCACGTGCCTGTAATCCTAGCTACTCGGGAGGCTGAGGCAGGAGAATAGCTTGAACCAGGGAGTCGGGGGTTGCAGTAAGCTGAGATGGCGCCACTGCACTCCAGCCTGGCGACAGAGCGAGACTCCATCTCAAAAAAAAAAAAAAATTTTCAAGTCAAATATCTCAGTCAATTCACCAACCAGAAAAAGTAAAAAGAAATGACTTGGGAATTTAAACAACCTAGCTAAACGGAACACACACCTTCCCAGGTTAACCCATAAATTTAATGTAATGCCAGTCAAACCCCTAGAGAATGGCCAATTACAAAATCGGTACCTTTATATAATTTAGCAGCAATAATGTTTAATATACAATGGGGAAAATTTGTATTCATAAGTAACAATGAAAATGTAATTTGGAGATATAACTAAACTAGAAATGCCCGGCATATTTATGAAGAAAACCATACAGCTTTGCAAGAGTTAGAAAAGGGGTGAATAAATCAGAGGAGAAGCATATGTTTCTGGCTAGAAAAACTCAATATTGTAAAGTGATCAGGTGTTCCCAAACTCATCTACAGTACATGAAACTCTCATAAAAATCAATAAAAGAAAGCTGACAACCTCAATAAAAGTGGGAAACTGGCCAAAGGAAATAAAGAAGCTGTTAACACGAGAGGAAAAATAACTAGGCAATAAAGATACAAAAAATATAAAAAGCACTCAACCCAAAAGCACTGCTGGGGAAGGCTGGGGAAACAGGAGAGTCACCAGTGTGACCAGGATGTGGCCCCCTGCTGTGTTTGTGGAGGGTCATGTGATGGTAATCTGCATTAAAACCTTAAAAATATGTATTTTTCACTCACAAACTTCCCTTCCAGAAACTTACCCTTAACAAATAATCAAATGAAGGCCCAAGGCTGTTTATCTCAATATTATTTTTAGTACAAGAAGGAAAGAAGGAAGGGATGGAAGGAGGAAAATGCTGAACAAGCTTTTATTCCCTGGATAGGGATTACATTAGGCATATGCTGTACTTCTGTGAATTGAATTCATCCTTTAAGAAACTCATTATTTGGCCAGGCACAGTGGCTCACACCTGTAATCCTAACACTTAGAGAGGCAGAGGTGGGCAGACTGCCTGAGCTCAGGAGTTGGAAACCAGCCTGGGCAACATGGCGAAATTCCGTCTCTACTAAAAATACAAAAAATTAGCCGGGTATGATGGTGCACGCCTGTAATCCCAGTTACTCGAGAGGCTGAGGCATGAGAATCACTTGAATCTGGGAGGTGAAGGTTGCAGTGAGCCGAGATCATGCCACTGCACTCCAGCCTGGGGAACAGAGTGAGACTCTGTCTCAAAAAAAAAAACAAAAAACTCATTATTTAAAAATCATAGTGGTCATCTTCTGAATGTGGAAATATCTTCATTATTTGAAACTCTTTCTGTAGTAATGTGGTCTTTTATTTAAATGATACCTAATTAACCTAGAATTAGGTATATAAATTATGGTACATGTTTATAATAGAATATTGTTAATATATGTTCAACAATATAGATTTATATACATGTACACCTACATAACTCACAGCCTAATCATAGCCTCATGACATGCTAATCACATGTTAATTACATTAAAGGAAAAGCAAGTCACAAAATAGCAATGTATAGAATAGAATGTTATATTTAAACAACCTTGGATTTATATTCATTTTTATACATTTGTCTAAAAAGGTCTAGAGAATATAAACAAAACATTATTTTATCATTATTGCCAGGGAGTAGGATTGTAATTTTTAATTTTGTCTTTTCATATATCTATATTTTCTTAAGTTGCTAAAATTAATATATATCCTTCAATATAAATGTTAATTTTTTTACAAAGGAAAAAGAAAGCAACAACTCACAATATGAGTTTGGGTGCTAATATAGTAAGGTACAGGAAGTCATGTTTTTCCCTCCCTTTGATTCATGCAGTGTAACATAGTAGTACACTGCCAACCCCTCTATATGGAACTTTGTGGAAGCAGCAAAAATGCTATCAAAGTCTATTACCTCCTGGCATTCACTTAATTCTTCATTCAATCAGTTTATTTGCTCATCATTCACTATGGGCCAGGCACAGTGCTGGGGAAGCTACTTTGAAAACATTTGTTGTTCTGTAAAATCAAACTCAAAATGTATTTGGCAAATCAGGTTTCTGCTTTTCTGTCTTCATAATTAAATGTTTCATCTACTACTGCCTTTATATCCTGCATATCTTGCATGCGATTTCTAAGTGCATCTCATAGTGCTCCTTCGCTACCCTCATCCTCAATCCCTTGGGTTTGACCCATAGTGCCTTAAAGGGTGCCTGGCAGCATCCTATTTAAGGATGCACCTCAAAATCCAGCAGTGGCAGGAATATCTACAGATCGCTCTGAGGTACAGTAAGCCCTGAGGAAATGATGTGGCTGTGCTTTATCATTACTGACCATCTGTGAGAGAGTGGCTGCTGCCTCCAAGCTCCATCAGAAGAAAGGAAACCCTAAAGATCAGACCCGCCTTCCCTCGGCAGCCAAACCTTGGCAGCTTTACAACAGCCCCATCTTGTGGTTAATTCCTTCCGCAAGGACTCATCCTCTCCAAGGAAAAGTCCATTATGGAAAATCAATGAAGCGGTGAACTGATGGACATGTAATACGTGATAAATCCTGCTCATGCATTACTGAGTAACCTGTCTGTTACAGCTTTAAATATTTTAGGCAAACTAGTAATTTCTGAAAAGTAATACCAGATACTTTAAATGAGTACGGAAATTGGGAGAACTACATCTCATCCTTTTCTTATCCAGTTGGCATTGAAACAGTTTCAGTGATGAAATTCCTATTTTATATTAAAAAAAAAAGAAGACAGTCCCTCCCACCGTCTATCTCTAGCTCTATATCAATACGTACATGTTAGGTCTGGAAAGAACATTAATGAGTAGATCTGCCACTATATGATTATAGGAACAAATGCTGCTAGAGTAGATTTAGTTAAATACAACTGTTATTTACTCAGTAATTTCTATGTGTCTAGCACCATGCTAGACACCATGAGTTTTATAAAAGCCAAATGGCCTCTGCCCTGGGCAAGCTCCTAGTCAAATGGGAGACACAAATACCTACAGAAGTAATTTTATTGCAAGATCAACTCGATACCTCCAACAACAGAAGAACTAACAATGGAGCGTGGTGGCCCGAGCCTGTAATTCCAGCTACTCGGGAGGCTGAGGCAGGAGAATCGCTTGAATCCGGGAGGTGGAGGTTGCAGTGAGCCAAGATCGTGCCACTGCACTCCAGCCTGGGTGATGGAGTGAGACTCTGTCTCCAAAAAAAAAAAAAAAAAAAAAACAACTAACAATGCATTACAGTGGCTACAGGCACAGGCTCTGGAGGCAGACTGCCTGCACTGGAATTGTGGTTCTATCCATCACTAGCTATGAGACCTTGACAAGCTACTGCTTAGCCTTCTCTATCTCAGGTTCTTCGCCTGTAAAATGGGGATAATAATGGTATGTGCCTCATAAGGTTACTGTGAGGATTAAAGATGGCACAAATGGGAGTATTTTTCATACTGGTATAATTATTACTAGCATATGAGGTAAGCATGAGCTGATTATGACAAGGATCTAGGAAAGCAGTCCAGAGAAATGGAATCTGTGGCCAAGTTCTAAATAATGATGAGAATTTTAGTTGTGCAGTGATAGGAGAGAAGGCTCATTTCACAAATAGGGGTTAATCTGAGTCTGCAGGTTAAGTGAGAAGAGAGTTGTTGACAGCTGAGTAGGCTAAGAGTGCGGCTACAGTCCCAGGCATCCCAGCTGCAGGTACAGGGAGTATAGAAGTGACACTGGGAGACCAGGTGGCCTGGGATCTGACTGGAGGAGGTGCTGAATGCCAAGCTAAAGAGCCTGAATGTTATTCTACAGGCAATGACCGCCCAAGAAACAGGATATCACAATGGTTAAGAACAAGGATTCTGGGTTTGAATCTTGGCTCCATCTCTTAAGAGCTGTGTGGCCTTTGGCACGGTACCCAACCTCTCTGTGCTTCTATTTTCTCACCTGTAAAATCAGTTATAGTGAGGATTACATGAGTGTTGATAAGCAACATGCTTAGAACAGTGCCTGGCACATAGTGACATACATAAATGTTTGCTATTAAAAGGCAGAACAACGGCCTATGGCACCTCTTCCTGTCATCCTGAGACAACCCTTCAGGATATTATCAGTAGTTGGTATGCGTAAGGGTATGATCAAGGATGAGACCACTTTGCTACTACTCAAAAAACACTACCATGAAAACAAATGTTCTCTTTTAGACAAAAGCTCCCATGGTCCACGAAGAAATTTTACCTCAAAGGAACAGACAAAATCAAAGTTGGCCCTAAACATAGGCACACACATGACCAAGCAACATGATTCTGACATGACTTTATCAGATCACTGGGGCCTATACAAAGTGGCAAACTGTACCATTTCTAAGAAGATGGGATCTGGCCAGGCGCGGTGGCTCATGCCTGTAATCCCAGCACTTTGGGAGGCTGAGACAGGCGTATCACGAAGTCATGATCCACCCACCTCGGCCTCCCAATAAAACCCCAGGTTTATTATCTCCTTATTCTTAAATTCTCTGTGTGAAAATCTTCATTTTAGCTTTATATTTACAATATGCAAATAAATCTTTATGGGCTATGGTGAGATTCACAGTTAGATGAATCAAACATGAATCAAAATGATCAAAGTACATTGGAAAGTCTCAACTGCTACAGAAAGGAGATCGAGACCAGCCAGGCCAACATGGTGAATCCCCATCTCTACTAAAAATACAAAAATCAGCTGGGTGTGCTGGTGCATGCCTGTAATCCCAGCTACTCGGGAGGCTGAAGCAGGAGAATGGCTTGAACCTGGGAGGCGGAGGTTGCAGTGAGCCGAGATCGCACCATAGCACACCAGCCTGGCAACAGTGTGAGACTCTGTCTCAAAAAAAAAAAAAAAAACCCGAAGAAGATGGGATCTGTGCTAACTGTTGAATGATGGCAAAGGCTTGACTATGTCGTGGTGGGAGGGAAGGGCATGAGCTGAAGGTATAGTCCTGACTTCTCAGACAGCCTCTAAGGCAAAAACTTACTTCCAGATCCATCCTTCACTCTAGGTCCTTCAGGCTTGGCCTCAGAAATAATGTTTGCATTGGCATTATTCTCCATCTCAATCACAAAATCACTGTCTTCTTCAAACTCGGGGTGGCTAAAGATCCAATCCAGTGCTCTTTCCAGGTTATTATTCTAACAACAAAAAAGAAACACACATTTTTACAATGCACGCAGCCTCAGGCCTCACTATGTCCTGACCATTTAACTAGATGTCAAGCAGATAGGGAAGGAGGCCTGAATTAATTAGTCCTAAGTGCCACTGAGTAAGAAGCTCTGACTCCGCATGACACGCATGTTCAGTTGGCATGGCATTCTGCAAGTCTCCCAGCTGACATCTGTAATTGGATTCACTGGAAAACAGTTCTAAGCAGCAGATCAGCATTCCAAAGCTTCTATCAATGTTAGCTCAGCCTTTCTGCAGGAAGATGCTGATAATAATAGGTGTGGAATAACCAAGGGTATGGCATTTGTTTAAGTGCAGCTCTTTTTAAAGCCACTTTAATTGCACACACTACCTTCTCTACCAACTGTATTTTCTGCAGATAACTTTGAACAATAGAGGGATGCCGGTGTGGTACTATGTTAGAGCCTTCTCTCCTGGAATGTTGGTAATATGTTTGAATTCCAGTAAAGACAAGATTAATATCTTGATTAATGGCAATAACACTGATTAGTTAGGTATAATTGTTTAAACTGAACTCCATGTACTTCAAACTAATTGACCATAAAAATATTTCCATTTTTCTCAGCTTGTGATATCACTGGCAAGTTAAAGAATTTGCATAGATATAGAACCTCTAATGAAACAGTCAGGCAAATAAAATGAGCGGAGCACAAGAAAGTACTCCAAGTAAAACAAACTCTGGTTGAGATATTTTAATCATCTTAAAGAGAGACAGGTTGTCCTAGCCACATCCTCATGAGACAATCAAGAGCCACTGTGAGCTCAGCAACGGATCCTAGCAGGCACCCCATCAGGATAGGCAAGAAGTAATTGAGAGCAGATATCTACTCAAAAATGGATTATGGTGTGACCAGGAAGGATGGGTTTTGCTTTGTTTTTTAAGTACTTTCCCTCAATATTAAACAGATACCAGCACTGCAGAAGGGAACCGTCTACCCTGTAGTTTCAGGGTCCCTTGTTTCTTGGTATCAAGAAGTTCATGGCTACCAGAAGAACCTTCTCTTTCTGCAGAGAGAAACAGCAGCAGATAATTCCAAGGAGCCATTCGGTTTTCTATGAGGACTTTTTGTTTGTTTGTTTGTTTGTTTGTTTGTTTGTTTGTTTTGAGACGGAGCCTCGCTCTATCGCCCAGGCTGGAGTACAGTGGCGCGATCTCGGCTCACTGCAAGCTCCGCCTCCCGGGTTCACGCCATTCTCCTGCCTCAGCCTCTCCGAGTAGCTGGGACTAGTGCTGGGATTACAAGCGTCAGCCACCGCGCCCGGCCTCTATGAGGACTTTTAAGAGACATTTACCCAAGGTCTTGGTATCAGAAAAGCATTCTATCTCCTAAAGGACTTCTTACTGAACATGGAATTTCATGCATCCCTCTTTCCTCTAGGGCCACAAGCAGCCTCCAAGTCAAATTTATGACCCCCTGTTAACAAACATTCAAGATGATATCAAGTTTCTTTCAGTTTACTCATATTACCCCAGGTTTATTATCTCCTTATTCTTAAATTCTCTGTGTGAAAATCTTCATTTTAGCTTTATATTTACAATATGCAAATAAATCTTTATGGGCTATGGTGAGATTCACAGTTAGATGAATCAAACGTGAATCAAAATGATCAAAGTACATTGGAAAGTCTCAACTGCTACAGAAATAAATTCACACACACACACACACACACACACAGTCTCTCATGCTCACCGTTGCTCGTAGTGCCTGAATAGCCTGATTTCGCTGAAATCCCATGGAGGTGATGATAGCTACGATTTCCTCTGGAGGCTGGTTATCCAATCCAGAAGCACCAAAAACAGAGGCTCCAGCAGAAGCTGCCCCTCCATAACCAGGCATGGTCAGCGGTTCAGCAAAATCTGAGAAAAATAACCACACCCAAGTCTTTTCCTTTTTTTTTTTTTTTTTGTCCTTAAACAACACTAACAAGGCAAAACATGATTCTACAAAGTTATAATAATCAAGACAGTCTGGGCCAGGCATGGTGGCTCATGCCTGTAATCCCAGCACTTTGGGAGGCCAAGGTGAGTGGATCACCTGAGGTCAGGAGTTCGTGGCCAGCCTGGCCCACATGGCAAAATCCTGTCTCTACTAAAAATACAAAAATTAGCAGGGCGTGGTGGTGCACACCTGTAATCCAGCTACTTGGGAGGCTGAGGCACAAGAATCACTTGAACCCAGGAGGTGGAGGTTGCAGTGAGCTGAGATTGCACCACTGCACTCCAGCCTGGGCAACAGAGCAAGGCTCTGTCTCAAAAAAAAAAAAAGCCTGGTACTGGTATACAGGCAGACATATGGATCAATCAAATAGAATTGAGATTCCAGAAATAAAACCATATACCTGTGGTTAACTGATTTTCAACAAGACCATTCAGTGGGGAAAGGACATTATTTTCAACAAATGATGCTGGGACAACTGGATATCCACATACAAAAGAATAAAGTCAGACCCTCACCTCACATCATACACAAAATTAACACAAAATGGATCACTGACCTAAATATAGGAGCTAAAACTATGATAATCTTAGAAGAAAACATAGGAGTAAGTCTTTTTGCCATTGGATTAGGCAATGGTTTCTTATTTACAACACAAAAAGCTCAAGTGATAAAAGAAAAAAAAAGATAAATTGGACATCATCAAAATTAAAAATTTTTGTGCTTCAACGGATACCATCAAGAAAGTGAAAAAACACCAGAATGGGGGGAAAAATACAAATCATATATCTCACAGAAACTTGTATCTGGAATTTGAAAAGAAGTCTTAGAACTCAATAAAAGGATAACTTCATTAGAAATGGGCAAAGAATTTGAATAGGCATATCTCCAAATAAGATATACAAACAGTCAATAAACATGAAAAGATGCTCAACATCATTAGTCAATAGGAAAATGCAAACCAAAACCACAAGATACCACTTCATACCCACTGGGATGGGTATGATAAAAAAGATAATAATAAGGGTTAGTGACGATATGGAGAAATTGGAACTCACATTCATTACTGGTGGAAATGTAAAATGGTTCAGCCACTGTGTAAAACAGTTTGGTAGTTCCTCAAAAAGTTAAATATAGAGTTACCATATGACACGGCAATTCCACTCAAGAGAAGTAAAAATAAATGTCCATCCACACAAAAACTTGTACAAAAATGTTTATAGCAGCATTGTTCATAAAAGCCAAAAAATGTAAATAACCCAAATGTCCATGAACTGATAAAGATTGATAAAATATAATATATCCATAAAATAGACTATTATTATTGTTATTATTATTATTATTTTAGATGGAGTCTCACTCTGTTGCCCAGGCTGGAGGGCAGTGGCGTGATCTCGGCTCACTGCAACCTCCATCTCCTGGGCTCAAGCAATTCTCCTGCCTCAGTCTCCCAAGTAGCTGAGACTCCAGGTGCCCGCCACCATGCCCAGACAATTTTTGCATTTTTAATAGAGACAGGGTTTCACCATGTTGGCCAGGCTGGTCTCGAACTCTTGACCTCAAATGATCCTCCTGCCTTGGCCTCCCAAAGTGCTGGGATTACAGGCGTAAGCCACCAGACCCGACCCAATAGACTATTATTTTACCATAAAAACGAATGAAGTACTGACACATGCTACAACATACATGAATCTTGAAAGCATTATGCTAAGTGATAGAAACCAAACACAAACGACCTCATATTATATGACTCCATTTATATGAAATGTCCAAAACAGGCAAATCCCTTGATCCAGAAAACAGATTCGTGGTTGCCAGGGGCTGGGGTGAGTGGGAAAATGGGGAGTGACTGCTAATATGTATGAGATTTCTTTTGGAGGGTACAAAATGTTCTAAAATTTGATAGTGGTAATGGTTGCACAACTCTGAATTTATGAAAAACCATTGAAATGTACACTTTAAACAGATGAATATATACATTATAGCTTAATAAAGTAGATAAAAGAAAAAGCTAACTAAACATCCTCCATTTCTTCATGCCCATGTTTCCATTTCAAATTTTCATCATCGCTTAGTTAGAAGTATATCCCATATCTTTCTATTGGTCTTTTTGCCACTGACTTATACACTTTAAAGGGGTGAATTATATCTCAATAAAGCTGTTTGGGGTTTGGTTTTTTTGTTTGTTTGTTTGTTTGTTTGAGACAGAGTCTCGCTCTGTCACTCAGGCCGGAGTGCAGTGGTGTGATCTTGGCTCACTGCAGCCTCCGCCTCCTGCGTTCAAGCGATTCTCCTGCCTCAGCCTCCTGAGTAGCTGGAACTACAGGTATGCACCACCATGCCCAGCTAATTTTTGCATCTTTAGTAGAGACGGGGTTTCACTATGTTGGCCAGGATGGTCTTCATCTCTTGACCTCATGATCCACCCACCTCGGCCTCCCAAAGTGCTGGGATTATAGGCATGAGCCACCACACCCGGCCTAAAGCTGCTGTTTTTAAAAAAAGAAGAAGAAAAAAGACAAAGACTGGCTTTCTCCTCTGCTGCAGTAGATTAGGAACTATAAAGTCATTTTCTAGGGATACATCCATAGGGGCCTTGGAAGGACCAGGACTCAGCATCACTGAGGGTCACATCAGACTCCAAAGCCATTCCATTTTCTCGCCACCTACCTGGCTCTTCCATGTGAACAATGATCCAGTTGAAGGCCACCTCGGCACCCATATTTCCAGTGAAGTACACAGCCTTGCGACATGCTTCCAGCGGGAAACCCATCTCGGCCAGCTGCATCACTGATGACTCATCGATGTCTGATGCTACAGAGCACAACAAGATATTCTAGTGTGAAAGAGGAAACTGTCGCTTCTGTCTTAGCTGCTCTTCACTCTCTTATCCACATGCTACCCAAAGAAAGTGCTATTTTGTTGGGTGTAGATAATGGTTTTACTTTGTTTAGTTTTAAGCCACACAAATATGAAAGCTATTTGGGCTAAGCTTATATCTTTGACCCAAATAGGAACCAAGTTAATTACCCGGACAATCCAAGCAATGAAAAACGATTCTCTAATTTCATATGGGGAGATTTAGTGTATTCCCAGAACGATTTCAGAGCATTCTCAAGACCTCTACAGCAGCCTCTCCTATGACTGAAACTTGAACAGAAAGCACTAACTACAGCCGTAAAAGCCTGTTCCTTAAACCTCATGGAAAGTTACTGCAGGCCTATAAATACATCTGGCAATCATAGGAAGCAAGCAGCTCTGGGAAATGGAGAGTGCAAATGTTAAGTATAGAAGGAAAAAGTTCCTTTTTTAATTGTACAAGTTTAAAACATTAAGAGATGGCTTTACAAAGTAACTTGGGCTCAGATACAGAGGCTTTTGTTTTCTTGTGTTAATAACACATAGATATTGATAGAGATGTGTGTGTAAATCTATATGTATGTACGGATACATACACATACACACTGTTCTCAAATTATACCAAAAGAGGAGAAAAAACTGGAAAACAAAATATAATCCCTTGGGTTTTCCATGTCGTGAGGACCCTACTAAAACTTCTGTCAATTTTCTGTCAAACAGTAGAAGAACTGAGAAGAGAGATAGCTGTTCTACAAAAATTTTGTATTGAAAATGCATTTACCAGGCAGGCGCAGTGGCTCATGCCTGTAATCCCAGCACTTTGGGAGGCCGAGGCAGGTGGATCACAAGGTCAAGAGATGGAGACCATCATGGCCAACTTGGTGAAACCCTGTCTCTACTAAAAATACAAAAATTAGCTGGGCATGGTGGCATGCACCTGTAGTCCCAGCTACCCGGGAGGCTGAGGCAGGAGAATCGCTTGAACCCCAGAGGCAGAGGTTGCAGTGGGCTGAGATCATGCCACTGCACTCCAACCTGGTGACAGAGTGAGACTCCATCTCAAAAAAAAAAAAAAAAAAATGCATTTACTAAAGTGCTCTCTTACAAGGAAGATACACAGAACATCCTATCCAGGTCAAATGTTCAGAAAACGATGATGTTGGACAACAGTGATTCCCAAATTGTGTTCTACAGGATCCTAGTGTTCTAACAGATGTAACCACTGAATCAAAAACGGAGTTTCTGTGGTAAAATAAGTTTTTAAACCTACATAGTCTACCCTCTCCTTAGAAATTCATGATGTGCATTAGCACAGTGAAGACTCAAAAGTTATGTAATAAAGAATCCTACAGTAAAGAAACTATGAAACTCTGTAGAGCACCTTTCAACATCTTTTAAGACTTTAATCTTAAAAGATATAAGATATAGATATAATCTCAAACATACATGTTTATAATATTAGACTAGAAATACATAATTCTGGCCAGGTGTGGTGGCTCACGCCTGTAATCCCAACACTTTGGGAGGCCAAGGCAGGCAGATGACGAGGTCAGGAGTTCGAGACCAGCCTAGCCAACATGGTGAAACCTTGTCTCTACTAAAAATACAAAAAATTAGCTAGGCATGGTGGCGCACACCTGTAGTCCCAGCTACTCGGGAGGCTGAGACAGAAGAATTGCTTGAACCCAGGAGGCAGAGGTTGCAGTGAGCACTGTACTCCAGCCTGGGTGACAGAGTGAGACTCCGTCTCAAAAAAAAAAGAAATATATAATTCCATTTTTGTGAAAAATAAAGTGAGCCAGGCACAATAAAGAATAGAAGGATATACCCCAAATGTCAACAGTGGTTATACATGGGTGATGGAACCATGGATGATTCTTCTGGCTACTCCATAGTCTCTAAACGACTTTTTACTTTTGTAATGAGAAAATAAAGTTATTCTTTTTAAAATTTTAAGGGCCGGGCACAGTGGCTCATGCCTGTAATCCCAGCACTTTAGGAGGCCGAGGCAGGCAGATCGCGAGGTCAGGAGATCGAGAAGCTTCCTGGCAAACACGGTAAAACCCCATCTGCACTAAAAATACAAAAAATGAGCCAGTCGTGGCAGTGGGTGCCTGTAGTCCCAGCTACTCGGGAGGCTGAGGCAGGAGAATGGCGTGAACCCGGGAGGCGGAGCTTGCAGTGAGCCGAGATTGCGCCACTGCACTCCAGCCTGGGCGACAGAGCAAGACTCCAACTCAAAAAAAAAAAAAATTTTTAACAAAGGTAGGATGCAAATGTCAGTTCATGACAGATAGCTTTATTTTCTCCTGATTGTTGGTAAGACAGCATGCTTAGATCCAGGAGGAAATAAATGGCCAAACCAGCAACACTAAAAAATGGCTGCATGCTCTCACCATCAGAGGCAGGCTCCTCTGGCACAGTGAATTCCAAATGCCCATCAATTCCCATGGAGTGAGATCCTGCAGGCCAGCTCTCCACAGCATCAGGCACAATCAGCAAACCTCTCACATGCCAGGATAGTCTAGTGGCATGAGAAGCAAGGTAACTCCTAGCCCTAGTTCTGGTCCCAGGTCTTGGGTCTCCAAAACTTCCTAGATCTAGGAAGTTTGATCCTCTATAAAAGGTCACCTGCCTTGCCCTTCCTACCATGATATGGGACCTTTTTTATAAAAAGTAGAGTTGTAGACCTGTCCCAGTGAGATCTGGGACCTTGTTTTATAAAAAGTAGAGCTGTAGACCGTTGAAAGAATTTATGGAACAATAAATGCTAAATGATCCATGGTAAGCATTCAAAAACTTTAGCAGTGACTATTACAATTAGATTATTCACAGTGGGAATAGTATGTCCCAGGCTACCCATTGTCCTACCAGGTCTCATGTGAAGATCATGGCAGGCTGACCCTTGCTGACTCTAATTACTCCTCTAACAATCAGCAAAACATAATTGTCTCAAGAAAGGAAACATGGAGGTCTAAGCTACATGATCAATCATTCTCAATGTGTAAGATTCAAACTCCTAAATTAATATTAGTTACTGTCTTGAAAGACTTTACAGACCAAAAGATTTAGAGTATCTAGTGTTAAATGCTTTCTCTTTCTCCCAGTTAATATCTAAATATTGTCTATCATTTATTTTTTACGTTCTTTCTAGAAAACCAAGAGTATCAACTCCCACAAGATTAGGAACTAAAAGGCTATAAAATTAACAAAGAATCCAATCAAACTAATATCCTTGAGAGCATTAATTAACACTATCATGTCCTGTCAACTGTGTGTCTTCATTATGTGTCTGATAGCAGGAGAGGAAAAAGTGACTGACCACTGTGCCACCATTGCACAAAGACGTCTACTCAGTGGCCAGAGAGGGAAGAAAGGGCATGGCTAGCCCCATTCACACATGAGGAAACTGGGGCTCAGAGAAGGTAAGTAAATTACTCCAGTTCACACAGTCATAAATGGCAGGCCAAGATTCTGACCCAGGGCTAGTTAGCTTCATGCTAATGGTCACTCTACTGAGCCCCACGGGCCACCTGATCAGCGTGTCACTGACTAGCAGACACAGAGTTGTTCCCACCTGGGAAAAGCTGCACACACACTTTTCCCAGATGGGAAGAGTGTGTAAAGAGAACAATGCCTCTTTACTGAACTCTCACAGACAAATTCATCAGATTAATAACAATAGTAGGACATTGAGAAACATTTTTAAAGATACATACGGTCTATCAATTGGTTCATCAGGCGATCTGGAAATTAAGGGAGAGGACAGAAAATGAGACCAAACCATGTTGAGGAGCTTTAGAAAAAGAAAACCCATTGATCCAGGGCATTCCCAATGCCCTCCCCACTCCTGGGGACCACACACTGTTGTCAGTCCCTCAACCACACACAGACCACCCCAGCCTCAGTAATAAGAGAAAGTAATAGCTTTCAGGCATTTAGGTTGGTTAAAACATGATGCTTTGATTAATATCCAAACAAACCACTATTTCCCTATTATCTCTCTATTATTTCTTCTTTAAAAAAAATTTTTTTTTGGAGACAGGGTCTCACTCTGTCACCCAGACCCAGAAGGTGGTACAGCAATCATGGTTCACTGCAGCCTCGACCTCCTAGGCTCAGGTGATCCTCCTGGCTCAGCCTCCTGAGTAGCTGGAACTGCAGGCACATGTCACCAGTCACCACACCTGGCAAACTTTTAAATTTTTTATTTTTTGTAGAGACAGTGTCTCACTATGCTGACCAGGCTGGTTTCAAATTCCTGGGCTCAAGTGATCCTCCCACCTCAGCCTCCCAAAATGCTGGGATTACAGGCATGCACCACCACGCCCGGCCTCTCTCTGTATTTCTTTTCTTTTTTTTTTTTTTTGAGACAGAGTCTCGCTCTGCCTCCAGGCTGGAATGCAGTGGCACAATCTCGGCTTACTGCAACCTCCGACTCCCTGGTTCAAGCGATTCTCCTGCCTCAGCCTCCCGAGTAGCTGGGATTACAGGCACGTGAAGCCACGCCCAGTTAATTTTTGTATTTTTAGTAGAGACGAGATTTCACCATGTTGGCCAGGATGGTCTCAATCTCCTGACTTCGTGATCTGCCCGCCTTGGCCTCCCCAAGTGCTGGGATTACAGGCGTGAGCCACTGCGCCTGGCCCTCTCTCTGTATTTCTAAGAGCTCTGTATAACTACAAACCAAAGATTCTATTATGAACATCAAAGGGAGCTGGAGCAGTACTAATAAACCATCTTGTATTTATCTGATTCCCATGCTGATCCTTCTTTAACCCCTTTAATGAACCATCTGTACTATGTGACCTAGAATGTCCCTTCTCTACTCTTTCTCTATAATTTAGCATTTGACCCAGCATTAGAGAACAGCATAATACAGATGCCTATCTGAATCCTATCTTGCTCCTTCTAGACTCATCTTACCCTTCCTTTATACCTGACCATGGTCACCTTCACTGTTTAACTGAAGGAAAACCTTTAGTAGAGGGTCCCAGAGTGCTCTGTCATTATGAGTTAATTTACTCATTAGGAAGATGAACAGTAAACAGGTGAGCAAACAAAGCCAGAATGAAACTGATTTCATCAGGATAACTGAGCTAATAATTAAACCAAGATTTTTCTGACACCGTTTTTGAATCCACAAAGGTGAGACAACTATTTTTGGCATATCCTTTTCCATTAAAAAGTTATGAGGCTGGGCATGGTGGCTCATGCCTGTAATCTCAACACTTTGGGAGGCCAAGGCGGGCAGATCACAAGGTCAGGAGATTGAGACCATCCTCGCTCACAAGGTGAAACCCCATCGCTACTAATAATACAAAAAAAAAAAAAATTAAGCGGGCATGGTGGTACACACCTGTAGTCCCAGCAACTCGGGAGGCTGAGGCAGAAGAATTGCTTGAACCCAGGAAGTGGAGGTTGCAGTGAGCTGAGATCGTGCCACTGCACTCTAGTCTGGGCAACAGAGCAAGGCTCCACCTCAAAAAAAAAAAAGTTATGTATTCTGAACAATGACCAGTGACGGGGTCACAGAGTCAAAGAGAAACTCAAACCTCTTCCTTTCTATGAAGCAGTAACAAAGCTGGGGAGGTGAGATGCCGTCACAGTTTTTAAAACCAACCCGCGCTGTTCAATTTCCCCTTTAGGTTGTCCAAAGGTACTCCCAAGAATGACACAGCTTCCCTAGACTAAGAGCCTACAGAAAAAAACTGTCCATTTCAACCACACATGATGGGTCTGTGCCTCTTACAATGTCTATATTATGTTTACCGTTGCAGCCATGCCTCCCTTCTGTGTGTCAGTGGTGGGTTACATCACAGCAAGGCAGCTAGACCCCCAATGGGTGGCGGTGGTAGCAGCAACACAGTGGTGGAAGAAAGAGACTGTTCCTATAGAACAGGGTGGGAAGGTAGAGCATATTCTCCTGGCAGGAGATGGTACCTTTTGAGTCATCAGGAATGACTATGGGGGGGCTGATGTCTGGAAGTTCTTCCTCTCCTGGCTGTAACCCCCTGGCTCGGAGATGGTTGATATCAAGTAGGTCTGGCATATCAATAGAAACATCTGCAAAATGAGAGAGATTATATCCACTGGACTCTCCATAATCACCTTATTATAATGCCAGCACTATAACTCTACATGCATGCGTCTAGACAGAGCTAAGGGATGTTTTTCAGTTCTCTAGAATGTCGCTCGACCAGCAGGTTCATGAAGACTAATCAGATATTAGTGGAGAACCCAGGGAGAAAATACAGTGCGTGGCAGGATTTCACACCAAACAAGAGCAAATCAGTCAAGCCTGAGGTCACAAACTGGCAGCCCATAGACCATGTGTGGCCCAGACACAATCTGTTTGATATTTTAAAAGTGTGGACAAGGCCGGGCGCGGTGGCTCACGCTTGTAATCCCAGCACTTTGGGAGGCCGAGGCGGGCGGATCACGAGGTCAGATCGATACCACGGTGAAACCCCGTCTCTACTAAAAATACAAAAAAATTAGCCGGGCGTGGTGGCGGGTGTCTGTAGTCCCAGCTACTCGGAGAGGCTGAGGCAGGAGAATGGCGTGAACCCGGGAGGTGGAGCTTGCAGTGAGCCAAGATCGCGCTACTGTACTCCAGCCTGGGTGACAGAGCGAGACTCCGCCTCAAAAAAAAAAAAAAAAAAAAAGCGTGGACAACAAATTCCAATGTTTAAATCAGAAGATTTAAGGTAAAATCCAGATTTCCAGCTTATTTTGAAAAGCATAAAGCTGTAGCATATTCTCATATGGTAACAACCATCTGGAGCTGATCTCCAGTTTCTACCCTAGACAATGGTGCAATGTTAGTCTGACACAGACCCCACTGCTCCTTGTTGCTCCCTGAGCATCATATTTGTGCAACTCTGAGTCTCATGGCAGTTTTTCTAGTTCATCTCTTTATTTAAAGTGGGAGCACCCAAGCGAGGCCAAGATAGCTAGCTACAAGCTTCCTAAACTCAGCCCAGTTCTTTCATTTAGATTATTACCCTGTCCTTTTTAGGCATTTGAGTTTGCCAACCCCATTTGATGATGCAACCCATTCTCAGATCATAATGGGTACTGTGGATATTGTAACTAATGTATTGAATAAATAATGAAGTTTTAAAAAAAATTTATTGAATCTCAAGTGTATTATCTTTACAGCACTTTTTTTAACTTCTTGGCTCTGTTACTGTGTTGACTTATTCAAACACAAAATCTGTCAGACTAATACCCTGTCAAGATTTAGTGCTGCACATATTCAGATGATAATAATGAAAAATGGGTTCAAATGTTGGTACAGGATACACCTTTTGGGCTAGCAAACAACCTGAAAATACTATCCCCAAAATCAGTTATGAAACCAGGTTCATAAATCCTACTTTAAAACAACCCAAAGAACAAAGCTTAGTGTAAAAAAGCAAATTTAAATTTCAGGGGACAGCAAAACCAAACATAAAAACTGACCAACAAAATCAATGCAACCGCTCCTTATGAGAAAAATTCAGGTTCATTGAAGAAAATTTTGAGATTCCTTAAAATTCAGTAAGTCGATGAAATATTATTCAAATTTTGTATTCCTTTACAGAAATTCCAAGGACAAAGAAAATAAGCAAACTATTTCCAAGGCAATTCAAAGCCTTCAGAGCAAGAAAGTTTTTTCTCTCAGGTACTTTTCAGGTCCACGGAAGAAAAGCTGAGTGGTCAGCATCCTGCCCTCTGCCTTCCCCTGCTCACAAAACTATTCTGCCAGGAAAAGGGAGGATCTCCTGCAGGATCAGTAACAGCCCAGCACAATTTCACGTGGCAAAAAAGTGCTGTGTAACTGTTAGTGCTGGAGGTCTCTAGGAAATCACTCCAGCAGATTCTACATCCTTTTTTCCTATCTCCTTCAGGCGAGTGCTTAGTTAACCAGCGTAAGATTGAGTTGGGTTTTTTCTTAAGTGCTTAAAAACATAAAAACTTTAAAAGACTGGCAAAGAGTCCAAGGTACTTGCTTGAGAAACCGTACATTCTTCTACACCACTGAGGACAATTTAGTAATGCCCTTTGTATTAGATTATAATGCTGGAGAAAGGCTTTTATGTATTGTCTGGAAAATTAACCTCTAACAATGGTCAGGAACTTTAAAAATTAGCATAAAGAAAGCTTCATGAAGCCAAAATCACATCCCTTTGTTTTACTGTCTAATGCAACTGGCTTTTTCTACTTTATTAAGTGAATGTCATCAGCCACACCTGCCTGCTCAGAGGCAGAGGAGAGATGCTAAGAGGAGACTGCATCTTCAACCACTGCCTGCTCAAAGTGTGGTCTGTGGACCAGCAGCACCAACAGCATCAGTAGGACCAACAGCATCAGCATCACGTGGGAGCTTGTTAGAAACACAGAATCGCAGGCCCACTCCAGACCTGCCCAATCTGCATCTGCATTTTAATCAAGATCCCAGGTAATTCATATGCACATTAAAGTTTGGAAAGCACTGTTTATTTGACAATGTGAGGATTCTGTTTACACTCTTAGAATTTGGTCATTCCAGAAACCATAACTGGAGGGGTGGGTAAGCAGGTGGCAATTTTTATTGTCAGTTCTTATCATATACTCTGATTCAAAACAGAAAGGTGAGAATGATGGAAGAATGAAGTGGAACTGTTTGTGGCAGCCAACTACATGGGCTCTTTCACATGCCATGTTGTTTAAATGGCTCATTTGATGTTTTAAGCGAAAGCATGCAAAAGATACCTACCAAATTTTTTGGGAACCCAGTCAAGACCAAAAGTGAACTTCTTTATCTGCACTACCAAGTATTCAGGGAATGAAGCAAAGCGAGATGTTCTGGGAAACACAAGGGGATATATCAATGAAACAAGGCAATAAGAATTATGAATACAGTTCAAAAAGCATATCAACTTTGTCTGAGGCACACCTGGCCATTCCAATGGCTGAACTGAAGAGGAGGAACATGCAAACACAGACATGTAAGTGGACACACATTCGCTCTCCCCTGCTCATTTGTCCTGGCCTCTTCACAAGAAGAAAATGTTTAATGTAGAATGTTATCGTTTAAGAATGCTTGTGGGTGGGCACGGTGGCTCACGCCTGTAATCTCAGCACTTTGGGAGGCCAAGCTGGGCAGATCACCTGAGGTCAGGAGTTCAAGACCAGCCTGGCCAACATGGTGAAATCCCATCTCTACTAAAAATACAAAATTTAGCCAGGCGTGGTGGGGCACGCCTGTAATCCCCACTCAGGAGGCTAAGGCAGGAGAGTCACTTGAACCCCGGAGGCGAAGGATGCAGTGAACTGAGATCATGCCACTGGACTCCAGCCTGGGCAACAGAGTGAGACTCCATCTCAAAAAAAAAAAAAAAAAAGAATGCTTTTGGGCCTGTTTCAAAATTGTTACTTTTACTTTGCTGTGGTGTTTTATATTTCTGAAAAGTGCTTTTCAACCATTTGTTTTTTCTGAAATCCTTGTTAGAATTTAGTATACATATTTTTAACTGTTTACAGCATGCATGCATGGTGTATACGTATGTAGGGTTTGAAAAGGCTCCCCAGGTGATCCTGAAACACCTCCACCTCCACTTCCACTTCCACACAGAGTCACTGTCTCATAGCACAGAGTTGGCAGATGAAGGGCTTACTGAAACTTTGGTTGAGGTTGACTATTGGAAATGCCAGGGCCTCATTAAAATACTGCAGTACTTAATCCATGGCCACATGGATCCTAGGGCTAGACATATTATGGGATAAGTATCCAAAGCATCTGAATCTGGGCCTTGAAGTTTAAAATTAATACACATTACCAGTATCTTGAATCCTCTTCAAACTTTCAGAAAGGCTCAATTTCCTGGGCATAGATTTGGAAATTTTATACACAGACTGTTCAACCTGTACACCAAATTCATACCCTAGTTCCAGCTCATTCACTCCACATTTATCATCTTGTTTTTAACAACCATTTCTATTTGTAGTCAATGTGGGTGTGGTAGGTATATGTAAAAAAGAAAATGAGCTGTTTGTAGGTATTACAGATACCTTTTAAAATAAAAAATTCTAGAATATCCTCCCCTATTCCACTTTTCAAATCTAAGTCATTGCCTTCTATTTGTAATGCATCTTCCCAGAATTTAGAAAACAAATGCAAATGTATTGCTGCCCCCTAGTGTCAGAGAAAAGGCACAGCACAGGGACAGAACACGAGGCAAAAAACAAACGATGGGGACGTGGGTCTTGAAAATGCCACTTCATTCACTCCAAATCTGGGCAAACCACTGACCCTCCCTTATCAATCTACAAAATGGACTTACTAATCATGTCTACCTGCCAGGCCGTGCAATGTTCATGAAATGATGTGAAACCGCTTGGCACACTAGAAAGTATTGTATATACCTAAGGAATTAGCATGATTATTTTGTCATGAAAGAGGTAAAAGCTATAAAGCCTTGGATGCTGAAATGAAGTGTCACTTATCTGTATTTTACCCCCAGGCAAGTTATTTAAATTCCCTGTATCTCAAATTCCCCATTACAAAGTTGGTAGAAGAGTAAAGGCAATTCAGAAAACAGGAGCTTTATCATCCCAAGCAACTAATCTACTATTAGCCAGGCTCACTCTCCAGAAATTATATATTATCTCTAATTAGGTTTTTCTATCTTCTGAGAAGCAGTAATAAACATTATTCTTATTTAAATGTCACCAAGTCCTCAACTGCACCAAAAAACAACAAACTCCGTCTGGTATTTTATATATATATATATATATACACACACACACACACATATATATACACACACACATATATATATATATGTGTGTATATATTTTTTTTTTGAGACAGAGTTTTGCTCTTGTTGCGCAGGCTGGAGTGCAACGGCGTGATCTCGGGTCACTGCAACCTCTGCCTCCTGGATTCAAGTGATTCTCCTGCCTCAGCCTCCTGAGTAGCTGGGATTACAGGCGCCTGCCACCATGCCCAGCTAATTTTTGTATTTTTAGTAGAGATGGAGTTTCACCATATTGGCCAGGCTGGTCTCAAACTCCTAACCTCAGGTGATACACCCACCTCGGCCTCCCAAAGTGCTGGGATTACAGATGTGAGCCACCGCACCCAGCCATGATATTTTAATGTAAAAATGTTCTTTTTCTTACCTCCTCTTCCTACCACATTAGCTTAAAATCTGGAAAATACATAACAGTGAAATCAACCAAAAGACATTGGTAAACCAATAAGTTCCAAAATATGACTCAGGATCCCTGAGACTCTTGAAGCTGCTCTGTGGTCAGTATCTAAGCGGGGTGTCAGCTGTAATACCATAATAGGGGTAGTGGAATAACTCAAGGTTGGGGCAGGGATAATTTAACACATCACTGTGTTATGGGTAGCTGCCAACCTAAAAGTACCAGAAAGTGATTTAGATGGTGTTCACATGGTATTTGCCCTATTGGGTAAAACATTCTTTATTCATCTTTGTAACCTCTATAGGGTCTCAAGTTGAATCGCTCACATGTAGTAGCTGTTCAATATATATCTGTTCAAATCAATCTCAAAAGTTATGCTTTGCATTCATTTATTGCAGTTTGGGGACATCAAGTTAGTTAAATCTAGCAAAGTTATAAATCACGCTCAGCTTATTCTTTTATTTCTAAAATTAATTTCTGGAATTAAAATATTTCTTGGAAAATGATATGTTTTTAATAAAGATCATTAGAATGTAAATCATTCAAAGAGATCTAGAGAGACAGCAAATTTCTTCAAAGAGCAGTTATGGGAATTAAATGATTTAGGACATATAAAGTGTTTAGAATATGTCCCAACAACAATATTGTGTTGTTGTTAACAACTTGTTAACATTATTTAAAATATATTGATTATTTGCTAAATCACAATTAAGGCAAAAATACGATAAAGATTTTATTGAGAAAGAAACATAAATTGTATCTCTTCCTGACATTAAGACATTAAGATGTCTACAGTATTGAAAACCTAACAACTAAAAAAAACCATAATCTTCCCGTCTACTTGTTGAAAATATGATCATCAATCCACCACACTCAAATTATATCACCAAAGACAAAAAAAGGAAGATAAAGATAACAGAAATAACAATTCCATCCTATATTTGCCTTGTGTGAAGCACTTTATGCGGCTTATCTCACTTAATCCTTACCCCAACCCTGTAAAGAAAGTACCATTATTATCCCCAGTTTACAGACAGGGAAGCCGGGCTTATGGCAGTGAGATCACTTGGCCAAGGTCGTCACATACCTATAAGTTCTAGATTGGGCATTCAAACACTGGGCATCTACCTAGACTCTGTGCTCTGCAACCCCACACTATGCTTTTCTCTTTATAAATGATAATGGGTAAGTAAAAGTCTCTCCCTCTCAGCTCTTCATCTGTGAGCTATCTGAGGGCAGGAATTAGGTCTTGTACAACCCGTTGCCTAGGATATGCTAAGTGAGCAATAATATTTGCTGGGTGAATAAACTTTCCAAGCACTAATATTCTTCCCAGACACGGTCTGTTCATGATCGTTTAAGAGAAGGGTCTTTATGTCTGGCCCATACTGATGCAAGATCCGCCAAGATCTTTAGGACATTTTTTGCCTCTTCCTGGTCTTCTGGCTCTGGGTGTAACAAAAGAAAAACCCAAGGCCCCAAATTAACAAAACGTAGACTGAATCACAGCCTACATTGCTGGAAATAAAAATAACATCTCTTAGAAATCCACTCAACTGGTTTTCTCAAAACTAATATTTTAAACATGATAAAGCATAATAAAGAAAAAGCAAGGCTCTACAAAAATGTAAGGATAAGCAAGTATGACAAGGAATACGGGGGTGCTTGATAACAGGCGTTTAGAGTTTGAACTCGATCAGACTGGAATGAATCCCATGCCTGCCACTTACTGGCCAATTACTTCTTTTATTTCTTCCTTCATAAAATGAGAAAATAATGGAACCTATCTCAGACTACTAAGAGGATGAAATATGATAATTGATGGGAAGTGCTTGACACATGACCTGGCAATAACAAATGTGCAATAAATGACAGTCGCTTTATTACCTTTAACATCGTCTTTTTCTTTCCCACAAGGACCAGTTTTCAATTAATAACAACTGGATACGCCCAGTACTAATTCTTCACATGTATATAAAAGGCACATGCAAGAGCATGTGTGTATGCAGACAAAAAGAAAAAGGTAAAAGGTCCTTGTAAGAACTATAGGAAGCAGAAACCCCTCCTCGAGGATTCTAGATAGATATGCTAGCACTGCCTACAACTGAATATTTTGTAGCATCTGAGGAGAAATTCAGGAGAGCATCATTTCTCCATTACAGATGGAATCACTGGGCGGTGACTTTGCCCCAGGACAGAAGCTAAGGTGGAAGGTGGACACAGGAGAAGAATCCAGGTCTCCTGACCACTAGCCCTGGGCTCAGGGAATCTGCCTCTCTGTGGAAAGCTAATGCTTCTCAGTCCCCGTTTTAAAGACGGGCCATTTCCAGGTGTTGAAAAGGCTGCTTCCTGGCAGGACACTTCTAGGGAGAGGCAGGAGCAGACAGTGTGTCACACCCTGCACTTCTAAGACACCAGGCCCCTTTTCTGAAGAGCAGAAAGGGGTGGCCGAGGGCCAGGCAAGTGAACAATACCCCAGCTGGCAGCTCACACCTGATCCTGGGGCTTTCGAAGCTTCCAAGCCCCACAATCACCTTCCACCTCCAAAATGGACTCAGAACAAAAGCACAAAGAGAAAAGGATAAATGTTTGAGGAATCAGTCTTAAACCTACTGTCAATGATTTTAAAAAAATTGCTTCCATCACTAATAGAGCGTGTAGAGGTCTCACTGCCCAAAGATATCTCTGAGTTGTAATAAAGTGTCTCTCACACTGAACTTGAGAACTCAACAACTGTTATCTGCAAGGACACAAACAGGCACATGCACATGTGCACACATACACAACATACACACACACAACCACCCACACCTACAACTGAGCAGTCCTAGGATAAAAACTCACCTAGTGATGGGCAACTGATACCTGAATGAACTACTATTAATCTCCCTTGGATAGGGAGCTTTTTAATAATAATTTTAACAAATATAGCTTGTTTTTCCTTTTTGAAATAAATTGTTTTTGCTTTACCTGTTTTTAACATATGAACTCTATAATCGGAAACA
>NW_026652288.1:89225887-89260402 GCF_009828535.3 Hylobates moloch | reverse complement strand
AAAAAAAAAAAAAAAAAAACAGAAAAAAAACAAAAAGAACCACCACTAAGTGCCTGACAAGAACCAGATCCAGTGTTAGACATTTTCTGATTTGGTTCCACCAGCAACTATGATTAGAGGTCATGGGTCCCTGTGAGGCCAAGAAGGAGGATAACTACAGGACTGCAGTTAGCCACCATCACACAACCCATGACAGTAACCAACACTGCCGAGACAACTTCCTGTGGAGGTTACCCAACACCTCAGACATCAGGGCTACCAACCTAGAAGGCCTCTGTGCTATTCCTACTCAAATGATTAAACACTAAGGGAAAAAGAGGAACCTCCTAAGCACCAGCAGATCTGGTCCTGGAAACTAGCCTGTAGTCAAAATTTTATGTCGATTTGAATGGCCTTTCTGGTCATTTCTTTTGTATTACCCACCCACCCCCCCCAAAAAGCTCCTGATTTATCAGTTTGTTAAGTACACTTACACACATATGTGTTTTCCTAAACACATCTTAGATGTTTTGAAATTCATTCCCCTGTCCCCAATCAGTTTATGATGTACTTATATCTAGGTTGCTAATATCAGGTGTTCCCAGCAGTCAAATTCCAGAAACTAAATTATAAATCTCCTTTCTGAAAAAAAAAAAAGTAATTATCACTAATAAATGATAAACAGAGTTAAAAAAGATCATGGGTCTGAGCAGACATGTGAGTCAGTAACCCTGAGGTAGACAAGGGAAACCACTGAAGCCTAGTTCTAACAAGGAAACAAACAACAGACTCCCATTGCCTTTTGAAACTGATCAAAAACTGTATGAGCATATAGAAAAGGAAAATCATTTCATCTCAAATCATCATAATCATTACCTTCCAATTAACATCATAAACTGACCCATGACCCCCCCCAACACAAGAAAGAGGAAAAAGGGCCATCCAGGGAATTGCTGAACTTTTTTTTCTTTATTCTAAAAAAAAAACAGGATACATATGCAGAACGTGCAGGTCTGTTACATAGGTATACGTGTGCCATGGTGGTTTGCTGCACCGACTGACCTGTCCTCTAAGTTCCCTCCCCTTTCCCCCCACCCACCAACAGGCCTCAGTGTGTGATGTTCCCCTCCCTGTGTCCATGTGTTCTCAATGTTCAACTCCCACTTATGAGTGAGAATATGTGGTGTTTGGTTTTCTGTTCCTGTGTTAGTTTGCTGAGGATGAGGGCTTCCAGCTTCACCCATGTGCAAAGGACATGATCTCATTCCTTTTTATGGCTGCATAGTGGAATTGCTGAACTTTACAAAAATGACTGGTTCACAGGAGATGAGCAATCCAGTAGCTATTTTGTCTTTTTTTGCTTCTACGATGTTAATTCAAAGAAATGCCATTTGTCTATTCTGCCTAGGAAGAATCAGCTTAGACTGATGGAAGGAGAAGGCACCAAACATGAGTGCCACATCTCTGCCTCCTTCTCTCTTCCAAAGCCCAGAGACCCTTCTAATGGGCTTTGCTTTTACAAAGAACCCTGACACAATTTATCTCCTAGAAGAGGTGGCTGAAATACTCATGTGCCAAAGCTGGATTATTTCAAGAGACCTCTGCTCAAATGTCTAACTTTAAAAAATGCAGTCCTGATCATTTCCCTCAGACTTTATAGCACAACTTATAAATGATAGTGTTAAAGAATTTTCTACATACATCATTACCAATAATTTTCCCCAAAATTATGCTGACTCCATACTCAGTAGTTGGCCAAATTTATAGGCAGTGAAGTAGGTTCCAACCATAACACCTCCATAAAACCTGTGATGCATTTGATTCTTCTCAAAGGAAAAGTCACATGGGAACTAACAAAGAGATGAAAAGAGATGTGCAAAGCAGACATCACCTGGGCTGGGTCTACTCCTGACACACTTCAGTAACTAAACCATTCTCTCTGATTCGAGGGTTTTCCCATATGAAGACACACAGTACCAATTTCCCGCTTTGGAATTGTTACCCTTGTTGGTTGCCGCCTCCATGGCCACAGGTAACTGCATCAGGTAATCCACCCTCTCTGTGTAGCGGACTTTCCGGGTCTGACAGCACTGAATGCGTTCTTCCACCAAAAAACGAAAAACATCGCTTGGGTTTTCTGAGCCGATGCGGTTCCTCTGAAGGATGGATTATATCAGGTTAGTAAATGTATGAATATTGAGCCACTAAGCCTTAGTAGAAAATGAACTCTAAACCTGGTGTAAACACTTGGCTTTATTAAACATTTCCTCTGGGCATGCCCATTCACAAAGCACTTTCATAGAAAAACACTGGAATTTATCTAAAGTCCAAAAACAGGGATTGGTAAAATAAAATACAGTTCATCATGGATTACTATTTCAATATTATTAAATTAAAAAACCATGGGAGAGAAATTCATGGAATGAGAAGAAAGGAGGAGGAGAAGCCAAGCAAAAGAGAAAGGGAAAAAAATAAAGGGCTGCCCTAGAAACATGAAAACATGTACAATATGATTATGTAAATACACTCATGTAAATTAGGTACAAATAAAATAGGAATTATGCTCTGTTAACAGATGTAATGATGTGGCAAAACATTAAAGTGAAAACACTGCTTACAGAAGAGCATGTAGAGAATTAACATAAGACCTGGAAAGTGACAGGAGGGGCAGATGCCAACCTGTGAATGCTGGCTGTTGGCCAGGCACAGTGGCTCACACCTGTAATTCCAGCACTTTGGGAGGTGGAGGCGGGCGGATCATCTGAGGTCAGGAGTTCGAGACCAGCCTGGCCAACATGGTGAAACCCTGTCTCTACTAAAAACACAAAAAATTAGCCAGGCGTGGTAGTGGGTGCCTATAATCCCAGGTACTCGGGAGGCTTTATTCTAAAAAAAAAAAGTTATCACTAATAAATGATAAACAGAGTTAGAAAAGATCATGGACCTGAGAAGACATGTGAGTCAGTAACCCTGAGGCAGACAAGAGAAACCACCGAAGCCTAGTTCTAACAAGGAAACAAACAACAGAAGAATCACTTGAACCTGGAAGGCAGAGGTTGCAGTGGGCCAAGATCGTGCCACTGCACTCCAGCCTGGGCGACAAGAGCAAGACTGTCAAAACAAAACAAAACAAAACAAAACAAAACAAAACAAAACAAAACAAAACAAACCACTGGCTGTTTGCAGGGGTGGCATTAAGGGGGGGTTTGATGTTCTCCTTTGTGTTTTCTATATTTTCCACAAAGAACACTGTTGTAACCAGGAAAAAAAAAAACAAGGCTTTACTCAGGAATTCTCAGTGGCTTTCCAGCTCACACCTTTAATCCCAGCACTTTGGGAGGCTGAGGCAGGCAGATCACAAGGTCAGGAGTTCAAGACCAGCCTGACCAACATGGTGAAACCCCATCTCTACTAAAAATACAAAAATTAGCCGGGCGTGGTGGTGGGCGCCTATAATCCCAGCTACTCAGGAGGCTGAGGCAGTAGAATTGCTTGAACCTAGGAGGCGGAGGTTGCAGTGAGCCAAGATCATGCCACTGCACTCCAGCCTGGCCAACAGAGCTAGACTCCGTCTCAAAAAAAAAAAAAAAAATGTTTTTAATGGCATTCAATTCTGATGTAAGCAGAGTCATCATCTTTGAGCAGTGGCAGGAGGACACCAAATACCACGCAGGGCTCTTAAAGAACTTTGTCACAAAGACCACAAAAAAATAAATTGTGAATGGAATAACTTGCAAGCATTCCTGTAACACATACAGGTTAAAAGGAGCACAGAGATCCACAAGTGTCTGGAAACTGGAGTGTGAAGAGCAGTCACATCAAGTGGGCTGAGCGAGCAGAGAGTTTCCAGGGAGCTGATTCTGAACCAGCTTCAACAGGAGAGACTGAAGCAAGAAGAGAGTGGGGAGGCATTCTGATCAAGCCACAGCGGACTGCACTGAGCGGCTCGGCACCCTTCTTACAAGCCCACTGAGCGTCTGTGAAGACTGACTACTCACCTCTACTAGATTCACCAGGTGCAAGAAGAATTCCTGGGCATCTTGCTGCCTGTTGGAGGAGAATTCCGGGTGGCTCTTGCTTACAAAGGCCTTAAACATGCGCGGAGAGATCCCGTTCTGCTGTGGCTAACATATAAAAATGAAATGGACTTATGATACTTTCATGCAAATTAACAGCCCTAAGCGGCAAGCAAAGCAGAACCCACCATAAACTCCACTTTCCAAATGAGAACTCTACAGCCCAAAGAAGGTAAATAATGATAGTGGCCAGTACTCGCTGGGTATTTACTATGTGCCAGGCCCTGCACTATGAACCCTATGAAGAACACAGAATGAGACTGTTCCTGTTTACTCAAAACTACAGACAACAGGTGACACACACTTTAGAAAGTACTCACTTTCTAAAGACAGGCACTCGGCTCATTCTCACAGGACTTGCTACACAGTGACCAAATGTCACAGCCCATCTCAGAGCAGGCTAGAGATGACTTAGGAGGAGAGTTTTCCAATGGAAGTTAAAAGAGAGGCCAGGTGTGTTGGCTCATGCCTGTAATCCTAGCATTTTGGGAGGCTGAAGCGGCGGATCACCTGAGGTCAGGAGTTCAAGACCAGCCCAGCCAACATGGTGAAATCCTGTCTCTATTAAAAATACAAAAAATTAGCTGGGCATGGTGGCACGTGCCTGTAATCCCGCTACTCAGGAGAATCAGGCAGGAGAATCACTTGAACCTAGGAGGTGGAGGTTGCAGTGACCCAAGATCACACCATTGCATTCCAGCTTGGGCAACAAGAGCAAGACTCCATCTCAAAAAATGTATAAATAATTAATAAATAAACAAGTAAATAAAAGAGAAGAGAGCTCTACAGCATCTCCCCTTCCCTTCCATGAGGGTTTAGGAGAGGACCCCTCCTGAAGAATGGAGCACTTGCAAGAAAGAAAAATGGCATTGCACGGCCCAGTGAAGCACTGCAGAGCTGCTCAAGCTCATGAGCCCACCCCGTACGGTTTCTGGACCACAGCGCAGGGAGTTCCAGGAGCTTGCAGAGGGCTTGCCCCTCACCTGGCTGCAGCTGCCAGGGAGGCTGCAGGGCAAGAGCAGGCAGCAGGACAACTCTGGCAGGACGGGAATGTTGGATTTCCCGGGGGACCAGCAGGACGGCTCAGAATCAGAAGACAGCCAGATGCCCCATGTAGGACCCTGCAGAAGTGGGCGGGCTATCTGCCAGTGGAGAAGGCTCAGGGCAGGAGGAGGTGAAGGCTGCAGAGGCCAGCTGGACCGAGCATCAGGGAAAGGTCCTTGTAAGGTCCGTGAGGGTGGTATAACAGTTGCAGGGAGGCAGCTCTAAAGAACCACTAATGTTCCCCCACAAAAAGCCAGCCATGGCAGGAGACATGTGGCAGCCCAGAGGGAGCCCACCAGCACTCGGTAAGTGAAAAGACTGCCTACTTCTCTAATCTCCAATCCCCTTGACCCTTGACTGTGGAGAGGCCAGCAGCGGGTGGAAAGAGGCAAATAAGTGGAGCAAGAACTGCCCCACCTGACCAAAAAAAAAAAAAAAAAAAATAGATGCTGACACTAACGCTTCAGCACTGCTGTTTTCTGAAACTCTTGAGCTTGGTAGAATGAAGAAGACTAAAACTGGCTTTTTAATACTGCTAACCTACAGAAAATCACAAGGACTCTAGGGGATCTGCCCAGGATGCTCTGAAGAGGCAGGTGGGAAGATTCCACATTGCCTTTGGCAATAGAGACGTGCACCTGATAAAGCTGTTTCCCAAATGTTTCCTCCAAGTTCAGCCCATCTACTAATGGTGATACCTACTGTCTCGTTAATACTCGTAGTAACCCTAGAAAGCGGGCACTAGTCTTATCTTCACTTGGGAAGCTGAGACTGGCAGAGAAGTGCCAGATAGGCCTTTCAACTCAAAGTGGCCTTGACACCCAACTGCCATGCAGCTAACAAAGCCTAACTGGAGTGGCTCTAACTCCAGTTCCAGGCTGTCTGTAGCAAAAACAAGTAAGTGGGTCCTGAAGCACACTTAGGTCTCAGTCATACAAACCTCACCTTGTCATTTGAGCCAAAGAAGTAATTTATGTCCTCTCTGCAAATGCTGTGGCTGCTACCCACTCACTTTTCCATAAAACCTCCCTTTGCTTAGCTTGCAGACCATACTCCTCTCCTCTGAAGTCCAGTGCACAAACTGCCTTCTACTTTCTTTAACTTTCAGCCTGCTTCTGGTCTGTCTCTGCAGCCTTTGCAGGTAGAGGCCATGTCTTACGCCTCCTTGAATTCTCATGGACATCCAGGTCCATGCCTATAGTCTGGGGACCATGACATGTTTGCAGAATCACAGTCATATGCAACAGGTGATGAGAAAACTCCTTTATCTATCTCCCTGCGAAAAAGAGGCAGCTCTTTATATAACATCCCTCCAACACACACGTTCTACGCAGTGTTTTCTAATAAAAATCTGATGAATTTCCCTGTCTTGCTGAAAACATAATCTGGTCTGGGCATTTAGTATTTAGTGACTGCCTGCTTCATGCAGAGCACTATTGGAGATTCTGCCTTCTAGGAGCTTACAGACAACAGAGATGAGAGACATACACACACATCAATAACAAATGTTAGGGAACACCACAGAGGACCTGAAACACCACTGGTAGCTCTCAAAGAATTCCTCAAAGTGGCAGCATTTGGGCATCTAAGGACTGACAACCTGTATATAAATGACCAGCTTACACACATACATGGCTTCAGTTGTGCTTCCAGCGCTAGCCAAAGCGCAATTAATTTTACTACCTGACAATTAATTTTACTACCTGTATATGCACCTCCTGAAACCTATGTAAAAGTTGTGACTTTCTTCATTCACAGTGCTGATATATATCACATAGTATCAGCTGACACGAGCATGCAATAATAATGCCCTAGCTTCATATAATGGCTAACATTTATGTACTCATTAAGCAGATATTTACCGAGAGCTATAAAATCTCAGGTGCTTGGATGAATACCTACTATGTGCCAGGCACAGTTGTTAACACTTTATATATATTTTTTTCTTAACTCACCCAACCCCATGAGGTGGTGATGATGATGATTTTCTCCACTTGACAGATGGGGAAACTGAGGCACAGAGGTGTTATGTCCAGGGTCACAAAGCTAAAAAAGTCTCTCCACCCCCTCTCTCTAGTGTCCTTATGCTGTTTTTGGTAAACATGTGCCAACATCTCATTTCTAAGGTCGCTGAGTCCATCCTACTAGCTGCTAAAGAGAAGACAATACATCAAGAGTCTGCATAACCCTTCTTCAAGCCCACACAACTCTAGGGCCAACATTACAAGCCAGTCCAACAGTTATTTCTCCACTTTGAAGAGTATGGAGGCACCACTTGGAATAAATCCCTCAGCATTTGTGCATTTCTGTTTAGGCATTCACATCAGCATGCATTCACTGCCTGCTGCTGATAGTGTTATTTCTTATAATCTGTGATTCAAGTTTCGTGTGGCTGCCAGTCCCCAACACAGACCATAGCAAGCAGCTGCTCTGGAAAGTTTAACAAGCCAGTAAATTCTGAAGAGCTAGCTGCTGCTCTGGGCCATCATGTGGCCATACAACCAGGAGGAGAAGTTTCAACAGAGACCATGGTGGGAAACACTAGAAATTCAGTCCCATACCTGGACTGTGGCCCAGTCTCAGCCATTCTCCTCCCACACTTCTGTGACCATTTCATTTCTTCATTTTCCTTAACCAACTTTTCTTAATCCTCTATTCAACAGTCAAGCTATTGCTTGAGAGTTGTCGATCATTTAGAAGTTATTTGAAAAAGTTTCCTAACCAGATGCTACCTCCTCCTCTTCACATCATGCTGAAGACCAGGTCCTGGGGCTCACAGCTGGGTTAGAGCATCTTAGCTCAAACTCATCTACTCCAAGCTTAGTGCTTTGATCATCACCTGGCCCCATCTGCTAACACCCATGCCCACGCCTACTCTCTGCTTTCAGAGGGGACGTCTTACTAATTCCCATGCTCAACTATTAATATGCTCACTTCACACCTAGTTATTAGAAAGTCAGGCTCTGAAAAAGTTAAGCCTGAATCTCATGAAGCCTCCGGATCTAATGACCTTATACGAAACACAAGTCAAACAATACCTCAAGGAAGCAACCTTTAGAGCAAACTTAAAGCAAATGGTCCAGCTCCTTCAACAAACCAATAGTTTGCAAAAAGCAAAGGAGGGGGACTTTAAAAAGATATCTTGGATAATGCAGGGAAAAATCAGAAGATGGACTAGGTATTCGTGATACTAAGGGATGGTTATTAATTTTGCTGCTGTGCTTTTAACACTTTAAACACCTTTTTTTAAAAGAGATGAAATCTTGCTGTTGCCCAAGCTGGATGGCAATGGTGCAATCACAGCTCACTGCATCCTCAAACCCTTGGGCACAAGTGATCCTCCCACCTCAGTCTCTCAAGTATCTGGGATTACAGACACACGCCACTGTGCCCAGCTAATTATTTTATTATTTTTTTTTCTAGAGACAGAGGTCTTACTGTGTGGCCCAGGTTGGTCTCAAAGTCCTGGTTTCAAGCAATCTTCCTGCCTCAGCCTCTCAAAGTGCTGAGATTACAGGTGTGAGCCACCACACTTGGCTGGACACTTTAAACTTTTAATACAATATTTATGTTAAAAGAAGAAAGAAGGTATTATAGTTACAGATGCATAACTACATATCTATAGGTGAAAAGGAGGATGTTTAAATTTTATGTTAAAATACTGATGGGAAGGAAAAGGAGAGGAAGAGAAAAAATGAGAAAAGGAGAAAGGAAATGAAAGGGAAGAGTGAAGAGTTTAGGGAAACTGGTGGAACCGGATTTGCAGGATGATTATTGAAGCTGCACATCAGGTACACAGAGATTCATTATACTTTGCTCTCTACTTTTGTATATATATGCAAATTTAAATAATTTTTCCTTTGGGAAAAAAAAAAGGTCAGGCTCTGGACAAGGCAGTTCCCTAAAAGAAACCAAAAATCCAAAATAAGAACCGAAGAATTAAATTAAAGAAAGCACATTTCCCATTTAGCAATGAGCCAGTGACATCACCTGAGTGTCCCCTATGGGCCCAACACCTCACAAGATGAGAGGCAGAGACCAAACTTGACCAAGAGTCGGCCCTGCCTTCAGGGAACACACACTCTCACTTGAGAGCTGGCTCTCAGACACCTGAGGCAATGGCTAGTCCTGACCACTAACTTTATAATACAGAGACCCAGGAAGTCACCAAAATAGCACCCAACTAAGGAACCTGTCATATTAATAACATACTGTACTTACTTTCTCCATCAGCAATTGCAAAACAGATCAGCTAAAATTAGAGGCAGGCCTTCAGTGTTCAGAATCTCTCCCAAATGCTTACGCAGGACTTTCTGTTTAACAGAGTGCACCACACAGACAGCCAGACACAGTCCACCATACTGCCCTGAGCCGAATGCTTTAATTAATAAGCAAGCAGCAAGACTGAGGCTTTTATCACATCAGAGCAATACTTGCACAGATACTTTTAAACCACAGGATAAAAGGAAGATAGACACATGTCTGCCTGTCCCTAAAACAAAAGTGTATGAAGTCTGTTGATTTAAATTTTTAACTTTAAACAATAAACCTTGGACCAGTAAGTGTTTAACCCAGGCCCAAACCCCAAATCTCCAAGCTAAGAGGACAGGGGCATTCCCAAGCTATTACTCATATTTCAAAGGTGAATCAGAAAGGTTACATGTGTCTAACCTAGGAAAATAGAGGTTAAGGGAAACAAAGCTCTTATGTTCACAGCTAAAATTACATCATCTTGAAGCAGAACACTGGTTATCTCATGTTGATAAAAAGTTGAGACCAGCAATTATGTGTCGAGGATTATTTAGATGAGAAATCAAATAAATTATCGCTTAAGAAATGCAGCTTATTCAGAATACGGAGTTATTTAAAATATGTTATCTTTGGAGGAAGAAATGAGGTAGAGTGTTCAGCTTTAAAACATTTGAAAGCACTGCCTTAGAATGCATAAAGATAGAGAAAATATTTTTTGAAGAAAAAAATACCCTTTTATAGTAACTATTATCTATTGCAAGTGCAAGTTAATCTTAAAATTCAATTCAACATATTTAAGTAAAAATGGCAGTACCACAAATAAATACTGCTGCCTTTTTATGCATGACAATGTTTATTAAGCATGCATATATAAAAAGCTAGATTTAACCTTGGTTTATAGCAGATTAATTTAATACCAGGAAGTACATATTCTAGAAATGACTCAACTTGTAAGACGCCAGTGAGAAACCCTGATAACTAGGCTACCTGGTAATTCTGCAAACTTCAAATGCCCCCTTTTGTCATCCACCTGCCACCATCCACACACTGAGGCACTGGGAGCCTGAAATAAGTCTTGGAACAACTGTTAGGGAAGTAGGATAACGCAGTGATCAAAAACACAGACTCCAGAGCCAAACTGCCTGATATAATTCCCAGCTCTGCCACTCACTGGCTTTGTAACTTTGGGCAAGGCTTCTGTGCATCTGTTTCTGCATCAGTGAACATACAGGAAGAGTCTGGCCCGTTGCAAGCACTATGTGATGCTAGTTATTAAGATCATGCGTGGTGGTGGCCCTGTAAAAAGGTGTTACTGCCACTTGGCTCTGACCCATCCTTCATGCTGTCTCCCCCCCACCATACATTCCTCTCATCATCTATCCCCTTTTCTGTTTCAGTGAATCTTCTTTCCCTCTCTTGGGGCATTTCAGGCTCATCTGCAAGTCACAAACACCAGAGGCCTGGGACAGGACCATCCTTCCAAAGGGCTTCTGATAACTGAGAAAAGAAAAGAGTCTCACAAATTGGTTCCTTTGAAACCAGTTTGCCAGTGAAAATCCTGATGCCTGAGAAACTAATTCCTTCCACTGTCAAGGAAAGTGGAGATTTTTGCTATAAATTGTCTATTCAAGGAACAGCTTGAAACGGACACCCCCAGGGCCACAAGGAAAATCATGGTCAACGTGAGCTCTATTTGAGTGTTAAAGAAATATTACCGATGCTGAACCAAAGACACTTGTCTTCCACCCAGCTGGACGGGCCTTCCCTGCCCCTGCCTAGATGCACACTATATACTTCTCATAATCAGGATTCTTTCTTCAAGACCACTAGATCGTGGCACCTGAGGGCTGGAAAGGATTTCACAAGTCATCTAGATCAAGGGTCACAAATCCAAATACCCAGGGTCCCAGTCAGGCCATGAGTCACAAAGGGACCGGAGCCAGCTGGGGACTATGTGTCCTGTGTGAAGGGAGGGCTGCTCCTTGGCCCCAGCTGTCATCGCGGGCCTGGGACTGTCAGACGTTCTGAGTGGTTAAGAGAAGATGGAAATTTAGATTTTATGTGTGGACCAACCAAAACACATCCCAGAGATGGCCCAAGTGCTTCCAGGTCACACACCTTGATCCAGAGCAGTGGCTCCCACCTACAAGCCTCAGAACCTGGAGATGTAAAGAGCTACTACACTACAGCCACTGAATCCAATGCGGGAAGAGAGACAAGGGCTCCAAACAGATACTACTCGTAGACTGCATAGATAGTGTGCCTTGCTCATATAAGAACTTTTTTTTTTAACATAAAAGGACACTGTAATATTAACAAAACCAAATTTTATTTCCAAACAGCACTAAATTGATGATTTTTCATTTCACATTTTCTCAAATGAGGAGACCCCAAGAGCACAGAAACGGTCACGCAAGGTCCACAGGTTTTATTTACATTAGAAAGGGGACTCCTGGACCTAAAACATTCACCATCACTACCTAGATCAATTCTGCCACTTGAATGGTGAGATTGGAAGGTGGCATGACTTGCCCATAGTCACACAGCTCCTTGCAGAACCAGAAGGGAAAGCCAGGCTCCTGAGTCCGACTCCCAGCTCCTTCACCACCACCAGAGAGCATGGACCCTGCCCCAGAAGAGCCATGCAAGAAGTGACACTGCCTGGATGAGAACTCAGAACCAATACAATCATAACACAATTTTGGACTGAGGTTTATCCACAATCACCTCTTCAAAGTTTCACAGAAGCACAGAAGTAGAAGAAGCCTGGATAACCCCATACTCCAGCCCTACCCTCAAGCCACCTCCTCAACTGTATCTCACATGGGAGCCTTCCAGCCTCTGGTGGATAAGGACCTTGTTATCTTACAGTGCTGGGTAACAATGCAACTTGAGAACTTCAGTTCTTCCTATTCCCATACCACTCTGGTCTCCTGGGCTTGCCATTCAGAATGTCTGTTTCCCTCTCCACCCTCTTCACAACCTACTTCTTTCTCCCCACCCCCAAGGCTGCCTCTATATGTTCTTTTCATAATCTCCCTTCTCTTGCTTGCTTCATTTCCACAACTAGCTGGCTTCCTTATGAACAAGAGGGTATTTATTCACTGTTGATTCTTGCTCTCAGTCTACAGGTATTAGCTAAGAAGGACTGCCTTAAGATAAACACTTGAGACACAGAACTGAACAAGCCTGCCCAGTAAGTCAAGACAGGATACTGGGAAGCCAGAGCAGGTGGTGGGGAAGTGGGGCATGCGTTCCACTCAGGGCATCTGTGGCAACGGGAGAGGATGATGCCAAACACAGATGTGTAAGCTGTGTACTACACAATTCCAAGGGCACCACTCAAAAAGACCAAGTTATGAGTAGTACCCTCTGGAGTCATACAACAAGCAGCACAGGGAGGGTCCAGTGGAAATGCAGGTCTGGCCATTAAAAGATCAAGCCCATCTTTCAGTGGTTCTATTGATTAATAACGACTGGCCCAAAGAGTTTCTCCTACTTGAGCCTGCTTAAGAACCACCCCGCAGCTTACCAAACCTGAGGAATGCCAAGCCCTTCCCTGAAATTCTGATTCTTCAGTCCCATGGAGGGACTAAGGAATCTATGTGTTGTTTTTTGTTTGTTTGATATGGAGTCTTACTCTGTCGCCCAGGCTGGAGTGCAGTGGCACAATTTCGACTCACTGCAACCTCCTGGTTCAAGCAATTCTCCCACTTCAGCTTCCTGAGTAGCTGGGATTACAGGCGTGCGCCACCATGCCCAGCTAATTTTTGTATTTTTAGTACAAACAGGGTTTCACCATGTTGGCCAGGCTGGTCTCGAACTCCCAACCTCAGGTGATCCGCCCCCCTCAGCCTCCCAAAGTGCTGGGATTATAGGCGTGAGCCACCATGCCTGACCCTGTGTGTTGTTTTTTAACAACCAGACTCTTGAGAAACTCTAGCCAACAAACTTGAGGCTTAGGAGAAGGAAGACACTGTAAGTGCCGAGACTGTGTTACCAAGGGAAAATGTTTATATTTTTATGAGATTTAGTCCTTCGATCTCAGCTCTATTTTATAAAGAATACTGTTTCTAAAGATGGTTAACGATGGCACACATGTATAATCCATGAAACAACTGTCTCTATAAACACAACCCTGGCTATTCCTTGTCACAATTTTTAAGAGCATACAGACAGGCACCCTAGACACTGAAATGACATTACTATTCTTACAGCTTGCTAAATTTATGGCCACCATGTGCCAAATCATAGGAAACCCACATTCTAAAGCTCCTCCCTACCTACATGTCAACATGGCAAACGCTCGGACACATACCTTGTGCTCCTCCTTCATCACCTGTTCAATGAGTTCAGATTTCACCGGAGGCTTTGAATACTGGCCTGAGAGAAGGCCATGTCCCAACTTAGTCCTGGCCAGGACAGAGAAACAAAAACAAAAAGGTCATTGTTGTTTTTCCATAGCAATATTAAATTTATCTATGAATATCAATAAGTACAACTGCTGTTAGGTGGAGCATTTGATCTGGATTACACACAAATAACTTATTTATTTGATTCTGCTTCATACTGATACCAGTTTCAAATTTTCTTTAGTACTTTGTAGATAACTTTATCTTCTTATAAAAGTTAACACATTCTCATTTTGGAACACTTTTTTAAAAATACATAAAGAATTGTCTTTAATTTTGCAACCCAGAGATAACCACTATGAACATTTTATTGGATGCTTTTTCTAAAAAAAAAAAAAAAAATGCAAATCTGGCACTTACATCTGTGTGTTGAAATCTTGTGTTGGATCTAAAGGTGAGTAGTCAAATATTCTGGGAAGGTTTCCTACATACCTAGAAAATGAGAGGCAATAGTTAAAACATAGTAACTGCAAGAAGAACAGAACCAAAACAAGCCATCGAATTTCTTGCTAAGACCTTCTTGCCCCTTTGTCAAACTAAATAATCTACCTGAAGAAAAGTTTTTCCTGAGATTCTACCCCTACCAGCACTCATGACCTTCCTGAAACGTTTATGCTTCTGTCAGTGGGTCTCAACCCTCGTTGTAAGTTAGATTCACCCAAAGAGTTTCTTTTACATATACTAAAGCCAGAAGCACCCCTAAATGTTCCAATTTCATTGCTCAAGACTGAGGCCTGGGATTTGGAATTTCTTTTAAAAGTTCCCTGAGTGATTCTAACATGCAACCAGAGTTAAGAACCGCTGGCTAAGCCATCACAATAATCACCACCTCGAGGACAATGGTACAGAGGCCAGGCACCACGGCTCACACCTGTAATCCCAGCACTTTGGGAGGCTGAGGTGGGTGGATCACCTGAGGTCAGGAGTTTGAGACCAGCCTAGCTAACACGGCAATACCCCGTCTCTACTAAAAATGCAAAAAATAGCCAGGTGCAGTGGCACGTGCCTGGAATCCCAGCTACTCGGGAGGCTGAGGCAGGAGAACTGCTTGAACCCTGGAGGTGGAGGTTGCAGTGAGCCAAGATCACACCATCAGACTCCAGCCTGGGTGACAGAGCAAGACTCTGTCTCAAAAAAAAAACAAAAAAAAAAACAAAAAAAAGACAACAGTACAGTTAGGGACAAGACTTGACTTAAACCAAAATGTTGTCAGGCTCCTCTGAAGCCTCTGCTTGATTGGGTCTGTCCTTGGGCTTCCCTCTCTGTCCTTGTAGATCCAGTTTAAGTAAGCATCCTGCTAAGTCAGTTTAGTGAAAATCACCCATCCTTGCTGTCTGACCAGCCTGGCCTGCCTTCAACAGTAATCCCATTAAGTCTGGGTAGCCAGAAACCGCTAATCCTTGATGTTTCTTCTTTGTGATTTTCCATCCCCTGGCCCCACCCAACTCCTTGTTTATAAATCCCCACTTGACCTTGTTGGAATCAGAGTTGAGTCCAATGTCTCCCCCACTGCCAGGACCTGTTGCAGTGCTCCTATACCTATGGCCATGGACCCCCTTGAATAAAGTCTGTCTTATCATCTTTAACAAGTGTTTGGGTAATTTTTCTCTTTAACATTAAAAATTGTTCCAATAATCTCAAAACGAATAATAATGGCAATAGCAGTGACAGCTACTGTTTTCTGGAAGGCTTCCTATATTAGTCAGTTGAGTCTTCATTGCAACCATATGAGGAAGGGATTGTTGTTATCATTATCCCCATTTGAGAGGTGAGAAATTGGGATGCAAATTCATTAGGTAGCTTCCAAAGTCTCCAAGCCACCTGCAATCCCAGTACTTTTGGAAGCCAAGGAGGGATGATTGCTTGAACCCAAGAGTCAAGACCAGCCTGGACAACAAAATGAGACCCCATCTCTACAAAAAAATTTAAAAATTAGCTGGGTGCAGTGGTACATACCTATAATTGCAGCTATTCGAGAGGCTAAGGTGGGAGGATTGCCTGAGCCCAGGAGGTCAAGGCTGCAGTGAGCTGTGATTGCACCACTGCACTCCAGCCTGGGTGACAGAGCAAGACCCTATCTCAAAAAAAAAAGCCTACCAGGGAGGGAGTAATGAGGCCCAGAATGGACCCACGCAGCCTCGCACCAGGCCAAGTTCAGAACCACTCTGCTGGCTGTGTCTGCCCATCCATTGCCCCTGGAGCACTCTATAATCCCTCCTGGCAAGCTTATCCTGACAGAGCAAAGCCAGCTTTAACACTGATCTCCAATCATAATGCACAATCACTCCTTTCACTTCTTAAATTCACGTCTTATTTCACACCCTCTACTTTGTGTTGTTCTTTCCCCATTGTCTTTGACTTTCTAGCCTGAAAGCTCTAGGAAGAAGAATCCAAAAGCAGATCCCTTTCTCCAGCCCTTCATGTGCCCCACTCTGCCCACTTCTCTGACCTCACCTGCCACCATGTTCCCCCAGCCCACAACATCCCCGCCACTTGTCCCTCTTGCCGCCCCAGGGCATGACAGACTTGCTCATGTCTCAAGGTCATGCCTTCTGCTGTCTTTTTCCTGGGATGCTGTCTCACAGATCCTTGCTTGGCACCTCCTTCTCAAGCCTGTTGACAAGTCGCCTCCCGAGACCCGACTAGTCCTCTTAGTCTCACCATTTGGAAATGGCACTCCAATTAGCACTGCTCAAGAGAGCTGAGATTACAATCAATGAGACTAGTTTAGAAATATAATAAGTTGTGTCTCTATTAAAAAGCCATATTACAAAGCACAAAACAAAATACTATGTAATATTACTTTACAGCATTCTACTTATGTTTGCATTATTTGATGGACACAAAATTAATTTGGTAAAGGATAGTGAAAATTCATGAGACAATAAAGGATGATGACTTGAAATATTAAAAAAAAAAAAAAAACAAGAGGGGCCACCCCCACCCTTCCTCACTCCCTACCATCTGCTTCTGACTGACTTTCTTCTTAGCATGCATCACTATTTGCAATTTTATAATTTACTTGCAATATGGTTTGGCTGTGTCCCCACCCAAATCTCATCTTGAATTGTAGCTCCCATAATTCCCATGTGTGGTGGGAGGGACCCTGTGGGAGGTAACTGAATCATGGAGGAGGTCTTTCCATGCTGTTCTCGTGAGAGTGAATAAGTCTCAGGAGATCTGATGGTTTTATAAATGAGAGTTCCCCTGCACAAGTGCACAAGCTCTTGCCTGCCACCATGCAAGGCGTGACTTTGCTCCTCATTTGCCCTCTGCCATGATTGGGAGGCCTCCATAGCCATGTGGAACTGTGGGTCAGTTAAACCGCTTTCCTTTATAAATTACCCAGTCTTGAGTATGTCTTTATTAGCAGCATGAGAACAGACTAATACATCTTGTTTAGTATCTGTCTTTCTGGAGATTATATACTAGAATGTCATCTCATGAAGGCAGCAACTTTATCTAAATCACTGCATCTCCAGCACAAGAACAGCATCTGACATGTAAAAGACACTCAATAAATATTTGTTCAATGAATACATTTATGTCACACAATCACACAATTAACTTCCATAACTGAGTACCAATAACCAACTAGAAAAGGCATTTTTGCAATGAAACCCTAGCAAAGAACCATGATACACTATTACTTGGCAATGACCTCTAATTGCATTCCCTAACTACTAGAAACTTCTAGGCACCTGCTGTCCACAAACTCAGAAGCTGTAGCTCAGATTATGTGCCTACATGAAAATTAACAGAACATGCTTCTTTGGGCCAGTCCCATTCAAAGGACAAATAAGACATAAACGAAACTTCAGAGCTAAACTATTTAGATGCAGGGGCCACACTGAAGAATTCCTAACAATATATAACATGATGAACTCAGGAGCTCTCTTATAATCCAGTTTTAATCACATCTCAAAACCTGACAAGACAAAAAAAACTCACTGGAAAGATGAACACTAGTGAATAGGCTTATGCTTTAAGGCAAGATAGAAGAGTAAAGAGAATGAATTTTATTTTTTCGAGACACCATCTCACTCTCTTGCCCAGGCTGGAGTACAGTGGCACGATCTGGGCTTACTGCAACCTCTGCCTCCCAGCTTCAAGCAATTCTCCTGCCTCACCCTCCCGAGTAGCCAGTATTATAGGCGCTCACCACCGCACCTGGCTAATTTTTTAGTAGAGCGGGGTTTTGCCATGTTGGCCAGGCTGGTCTCGAACTCCTGTCCTCAAGTGATCTGCCCATCTCAGACTCCCAAAGTGCTAGGATTACAGGCGTGAGCCACCATGCCCAGCCAAGAATAAATCTTTGATGTCAGAAAAGTTCACTTTGCTGGCACCTGAGGTCAGGGTGAAAAAGACAGAAGTCCATTTTGCTATCAATGTATATCCCTTTTCTAACTGATGAAGGAAATCTTCCATTGTAACAAAATTAAATTAAAATGCAGAAGTAACACTAGATAATTTTCATAGATGTTATACCTCCTGTTTGTAATCTAGCAATTCTTAAAAAGATGTTGTTTCACTATCTAGCAATCTATCTTGGTTGTCATTCCATTTGTATATCAGTTTATTTAGATTCGATCCTCAATAAAAATTATTTTGAAATGTAAACTAGGTTCAAGTGGCAGACAGGGTACCAAGGAATCAGGTCAAGTTCCCAAATTGCGCTATGGCTGTTCATAAGCCATTTAATCTTTCTGAGTCATTTTTCTTTTTTTTTTCCTTTATTTAATTTTCTTCTTATTATTATTTCTTTTTTTTTTTTTTCTTGAGACAGAGTCTCACTCCATCACCCAGGCTGGAGTGCAGTAGAGCAATCTCGGCTCACTGCAACCTCTGCCTCCTGGGCTCAAGCAATTCTCCTGCCTCAGCCTCCCGAGTAGCTGGTATTATAAGCATGCACCACCACGCCCGGCTAATTTTTGTATTTTTAGTAGAGACAGGGTTTCACCATGTTGGCCAGGCTAGTCTCAAACCCCTGACCTCAGGTGATCTGTCCACCTCGGCCTCCCAAAGTGCTAGGATTACAGGTATGAGCCACTGCACCCGGCGTTCTTATTATTTTTTTAAAGACAGGATCTCACTCTGTTGCCCAGGCTGGAGTACAGTGGCACAACCACAGCTCACTGCAACCTCAGACTCCTGGGCTCAAGCAATCCTCCCACCTCAGCCTCCCTAGTAGCTGGGACTACAGGTGTGCACTAGCACACCCGGCTATTTTTTTTTTTTTTTTTTTTTCATTTTTGTAGAGATAGGATCTAACTTTGCTGCTTAGGCTGGTCTCAAACTCCTGGCTTCAAGTAATCCTCCTGCCTCAACCTCCCAAAGTACTGCGTTTATAGGTGTGAGCCACCATACCAGGCCCTGAGTCACTTTTTCTACTTTCAAAATGAAGACGCTGCTGCTGGATCTAACTACACTGAGTTAGACCTGCTGGGGAAAAAGAGGTGAGAAGAATAAGTATTTCAATCCAGTGATATTTGGTCAAAGGAAGAAAAGACTGAAGACATGTATGAACAGTTCATTGCTCAGGTTCTAATATATCCAGTAAATGTTTAGAAAATAAAACGAGAATGTAAAATGTTAGATAATATAAAATTCTAAAACTCTTGAAACAAGACTAGGGAGAGATTCCAAACACTAAATTCTCAAAAACACAAAGCCTCTGTTTTCACTCCTCCCACACGTGCATCACGATGTGTGTCCCTTCTTCATAGGCTCCTCTCTGACCACCTCCCTCCTTTCTCCTTCATGGAATGTACCATGTTTATAAGCATGCAGTTGTTACTATGATTATTTTCTTAATGCCTGTATCTCCTGCTTACTTCATGCCTGGGGGTGAGGACCATGTCCTTCTGTTCACCACTGACCCCCACACACTCAGCACACTGCTTAGCAGAAAAGAACTCACTCTCTATTGGCTGGATGAAAAAAAGGAAAAATAGTCATGGAAAATGAATCATAAATTTTCAAAGCCAGAAAACAGCAAGAGGTACGTCTCCAAACACCAAGAGAGGAAAGAGAAGGGTATGTGACATACTTTTGATGAACCTCCACTAAAGCCATTAGGATTTCAACTCCACATGGGTAAAACATGACCTGGACTATTCCTGGCATGTCGTCTGCCTGTCTCAGCACACACATGTCCTCTTCCACACTTAAACGAAGGTGGAAACCTGCCTCTGGAACACACTAGGATGATTCTCTTAGGCAGTGGCTGCCTGAGAGTGCACCAGCCACAGCTCCCGGGCTCTATAGCTCCCTGTCCTCAGTACACCCAAGGAAGAAAACAGCCACAGACATAGCTGCTGTGCCCCTCGGTGTAGGAGGAGGAAGGCAGTCTTGAACAAGCACAGTCAGGGAGCACCTAAATCAGTGCCTCCTAAATTATCTGTGGTAAAGGGTCAGTTTTTTTATTTCAACTCAGACAGATGATACCTTTTAAAAATACAATTAGGATGGTTAATGGGTAAAAAAGTATAATTAGAACGAACAAGATCTAGTATTTGATAGCACAATAGGGTGACTATAGTCAACAATAATTTGTCGTATATTTTAAAATAACTAAAAGAGTGAAATTGGAATGTTCCTAATACAAAGAAATGACAAATGCTTGAGGTGATGAATACCCCAATTGCCCCAATGTGATTATTACACATTGCATGCCTGTATCAGAATATCACATATGCCCCATAAATATATACACCTGTTAGGTACCCATAATAATTAAAAAGTTAAAAAACTCAATTACAAGAAATTATTAGAAAAATGAAATGCCACTTGTAAGACACAAAAGCAATGTCAAATTGTTACAATTTCCCAGTGCTCACTCTCGATTTCCAAACTTATCTCATTGCAGGCCCACATCCAGCAGTGTAAGGAGCAGCACTAGCCTATGAACCACACTTTAAGTAGCAAAAAATGAAAGCCCTAAATCCTTGAGGAAATTCCAGTCCACCACAAGAGAGACACTAACCAGACCAATCACTGGATCTCTCCTAGCACATCTATAGGAGGGAATTGGCAGATCTGCTGTGAAGATTAATGATTAATATATTCTTGGTACATAGGGTGATGGTCAAAAAGCAGAAACCATTATTAATAACAAACCCCTGTATGGTGTTTTTGAGTTTACGAAGCTCTTCTTTTTTTTTTGAGACAGAGTCTCGCTTTGTCACCTAGGCTGGAGTGCAGCGGCATGTCTCGGCTCACTGCAACCTCTGCCTCCCAAGTTCAAGCGATCCTGCCTCAGCCTCCTGAGTAGCTGGAATTACAGGCATGCGCCACCACCCCTGGCTAATTTTTGTATTTTTAGTAGAGACGGGTTTCATCATGTTGGTCAGGCTGGTCTTGAACTCCTGACCTCATGATCTGCCCGCCTCGGCCTCCCAAAGTGCTGGGATTACAGGCGTTAGACACTGAGCCCAGCCACGAAGCTCTTCTTATCTCACCTGATCCTCATTAATACCTGGCAAGTGTTCTCACCCAGTCTCTGTAGAAGGCAGGCCAGAGAAAAGGTGGCAAACTGTCCTGAAGCAATAAAGATGGGCTTCGCAGCGCACACGGAGTGGACTGGACCTAGATGGGGCAGGGAGGCGCCGCATGCCCTGGTCTGCGTGGAAGGCACTTACGCTCTCTGGAATTCTGGGATGCTGAAGATGGCCTGCATGACAGAGCTGAGATAGCAGCTGTTGCCCAGGTTCTTCAGACCCGTGTAGCCAGGACCATACATTGGCTTCAGCTTCGTGCCCGACTCCTGGATCACTTCCCACTCACTGACCCTCGGCTTGATGTCATTGTCCTGGAGCCCATTCTCTGTCTGCGACAAAGTCATCGAAGAAAAACAACTTTAAATGTGATTCCCATTCAAAGTTTATGTCCCATTAATTATTTCTAATAGCATAGGATGTTTCTGTCATTTTTATCCCCAATTACATAGAGAAATAAACAATGCAAATAAAAAAGACTGAGAGATGGTGATGGTGGCACAACAATCTGAATGTACATAATGCCAGAGAACTGCACGCTTAAAAATAGTTAAAATGGTAGCTTTTATATTACATTTTACCACAATGTTTAAAACACGTATGAAAAAGATTTTAAAGAGAAGCTGGGCGCAGTGGTTCACACCTGTAATCCCAGCACTTTGGGAGGCCGAGGTGGGCGGATCACCTGAAGTCAGGAGTTCGAGACCCATCTGACCAACACAGTGAAACCCTATCTCTACTAAAAATACAAAAATTAGCCAGGTGTAGTGGTGCATGCCTGTAGTCCCGGCTACTCGGGAGGCTGAGGCAGGAGATCTGCTTGAACCTGGGAGGCGGAGGTTTCAGTGAGCTGAGATCGCTCCACTGCACTCCAGCCTGGGCAACAAGAGCAAAACTCCATCTCAAAAAAAAAAATTTTTTTAAAGAGAGAAAGACTGAAAGAGAAAGAGATAGAAGTAGGATGAAGAACAAATAGGAATCAAAAAAGAAGCAAGGAGACTGAATTCAAGCAAATATTCAATGCAACACAGCAAACGAAAAGGCCAGGCAGCTGGAGAGGATATGGATTAAAACCATGAGACTTCAGAGTGCCTTGGAAGAGGAGGGAGGTGTAAAGAAGAGCAGAGAAAACTAAACAAAAAAGTAGAAATGAGTGAAAAGAGGAGACAAAGAGAATAGGAACATGAAGAGAGGGAGGTGGCCTGGAAGGAAAGGGCTAAAACTAAATGCACATTTAAATAGTTCCTTAAAGGGAAAAATATTATCTAGTCATGACATCAATTTGAAAACGCAATATTAAATGAAGCAGAGCTTCTCTATCAATGGTAATGTGTTGGTTTATTCGTTCTGTCCCCTAGGAGGTTTGCTTCCCTTCCTGAAATTAATTAAAGTGATGTTGGTCACAGATAATTTTAAAGGTCATCTGCCTACACCATCTGCATTTCGTGAACAAAGAATGATTCACACAACTGCCCATCAAAGGAGACTAATTTTGCAAGTAAACTCCAACTAAACCAAAAGAGTACTTGATGAGGTGCCATTTTTATTACAGCATAAAAAAATCTAAGCTGGCAACCAAAAGAAAACATCTACTAATTAAATGCAAGAAGGAAATGCAACAATTAAAAGCTAAAACCTATAAAATGAAGATCCATGTTACAGGAATTATATATTAAACAAATCAAGCAGTTCCCTTGCCCTGTCCCCATCCCTACTCCATGCAAGGTGGAAACAGAAACAAAAGGAGACCTCACCCCATGCATATGAAGCATATCAATTCCAAAATGCGCTAAGTGCTTGGCCAAATGAGGATCCAAAACAGGTTCTTCTTCTTGAAAAGAATAAACATCTAGCGGATGAAGAGAAAATAAGCACTGCAATCAGTAATCAAGTCACTGAATATCCAACACATATTTTTTGAACTCCTACTGTACACCAGGCTTGGGCTATGTCACTGAACAAAATGAAAACTTTCTAACATTCAACAAGGGGAAAGATAATGATAAACAATAAATAATATGTAGGCGTTTTTTGTAAATATACTCATATATCATTCTTTTGACATTTTGGAAAGTTTTTTTTTTAAGTTTTCTAAAATAAGAAAAGCAAAAAAAAAAAAGAACAGTTTCTAATAAGTATACAAATATAAATGCCTAACACTTGATTTTTCTAACTAAAACCACAGTGGCATAACTCTGAGCTCAGGAAGAGGGATGGGCGCAGGAGGAGGGGGTGACGGCCATCTGCCAAGGGAGGGGGGACCTCCAGAGGAACAGAGAGAACACACAGGCCCTTGGGGCAGCTTGTTCCATCTGAGACAACGAATTTCTGCCCATGAAACCCTCTGTATTCTCAAACCTACCACTCACCACCTCTACCTCCCACCTGCCCCCACATCCCTTCTTTCCTACCTTCATGTCCACATCTCACAGAACCAGCGAGAGATCTGTGAAGACTGTGTGGCGCTTCCCTAACAGTCCACTTCGTCGCACACACAGAAAATGACCATATGTTTGGTATTCCAGGGATACTCAAGACTCCAGCCATCCCTGCCCTGCCTCACTGCCCCAGGGCCTCTGGGATCCACACCCCGGCCATTTGAGAGACGCTAGTGTTGGTAAGCTCTGTGCTGAAGTGGGCTGCCTCTTTCCTCGGGATAATAATATCCCACCTGACAACATGAGGCTTTTGACTGAACCTGGCTTCTCAAAGTGGGGTGTATGGACTCAAAGCAGCAGCTTCACCTGGGAGCTCATTAGAAATGCAGAATCTTCTTTGGGAGGCCGAGGCAGGCGTATCACGAGATCAGGAGATCCAAACGATCCTGGCTAAGAAGGTGAAACCCTGACTCTACTAAAAACACAAAAATTAGCCGGGCGTGGTGGCGGGCACCTGTAGTCCCAGCTACTTGGGTGGCTGAGGCAGGAGAATGGCGTGAACCCGGGAGGCGGAGCTTGCAGTGAACCGAGATCGCGCCACTGCACTCCAGCCTGGATGACAGAGCGAGACTCTGACTCAAAAACAAAAAAAAGAAAAGAAAAGAAAAGAAATGCAGAATCTTGAGCCCCGCCTCCAGGCCGACTGAATGAGAATCTGCATTTTTAACAAGATCCTCAGATGCACAGTGAAGTTGGAGGACTGTTTGGTTTTCCAAAGCTATCCAATCCGCTGCCCTATCCACCCTCACACACAGTGCTGTGAGGAAGACAGAACAGACATTTTCAAGCCCATCTTGCAGATAGGAAAAAGAGGCTCATAGAGGTTAAATGATTTTTGCCTTAAATCCCACAGGTGGCCCGCAACCCAGGTAGTCTAACTCCTGGCCCAATCTTCTTCCCTTTACAACAGAATATTTATGAAGGTATATCAGGACACTAGGCGAGGTGCATGGCTCACATCTGTAATCCCAGAACTCTGGGAGACCAAGGTAGGAGGATCACTTGAGGCCAGGAGTTTGAGGCTACAGTAAGCTATGATAATGCCACTGTACTCTAGCCTGGGTGACGGAGCAGGACCCTGTCTCCAAAAAACAGAAAAAAAAAAAAAAAAAAGAATGTTTCTAAAGAAGGAAAAAAAGAAAAAAATGTATATATCAGAACAGGATACCAATAGACTTGGTGAAGAACCAACCTAGGGCCTTAAGAGGAATAAAGACTCAAAACCCGCAACTTCTTTGCTCTTATATTTGAAAAACAAAATCTATAACAAGGAAAATGAATACGAAGATATCACTCTTTGGGACAGTATAAGACAGACTGTCCAAGGAGCTCCCTACTCCTTGGAAGATCACCAGGGGGAAAAAAAAAGTAATGCATAGAAGCTATGTGACCTTCTATCCCATACCCAGATACGTGGAGACTTGCTGCTCACCAAAGAAATTCAGTTTTTCTATTATTAATAAGTTAAACATTGTATAGCTGTCTTTTCTATTCCTCTTCCCCCAGAGGCCCATTATAACTGTGGATAGCAACCCTCATTTATATTTTTTAAATATAATTCAGTGTTCTCAAAAGCAAAACAAAAGACAAAATCTCAGCCCAATTAAGAAGAAACATTTCCAAAAGTTTAAATATTAATAAAATAAACAAAAATCTTTGAATTAACAAATTGAAACAAATACATCAACAGTATTTTTAATCTATGACAAGGGATCAAAAAATTCCACTCAAATACTAGCTAGAAGGTGAAAATGGCACTCCCTAGGCACCTTAGTTGTTATTAATTAGGGAGATAGTTTGAAGACCTAAGACTTTAAGCCTCTAATGATCAGGGCTGTATTAGAAAATAATAAAACTGCCAGAATTGAACCACTGGCATTGGCCTAGGATTTTGAAATAAGTGAAAACCACACAGCCCTCCATAGTTCGTAACCCATTAGGCTCTTGCCACATTGAGAAAATCATATTTCTTACCTCCAGCCATTAACTGCTCCAAAAATATGACATGATTTGGTCAAATGCTATAGTTATTTCTCATCCCCAAGACAAAAACAGTTTAGTGAGTAACATACAAGAAACCTGAAAATGAACTGTGATCTTCAAACTTGGCAATCATGAAGAATTTATAACTATGTAGTCAGAGAAAAAAAGTTTTCAGTGGCCTCAGTGGCTGAAAATGCTGTCCTGTATGTTTTTCACTGGGAAACTCATTTTATTCCCAACTTCAGCTTAGCAAAGTCAGGTCTTAGTGCAGAAACTATGGTAGTAAATAGGCAACTTCTGACAAGTATTATCCATCACGCTCCGCAGCTTGGCCTAAAACTTGAAGCCAAGAACCACGGTTAGGGAGTTCACAGAGGGATCCTCCCAGGAATAGCCCAAGCAGCGTTTCATGAGTAACTGCATTCATTTTAGAAGCAAACCAGTCATCCTTTCATTTCAAGTTAAATGACAAACTAAATCACAAAGAGCATGAGGCAGCAATCCGCAGAAGAAAAAAGATTTTAAAAAAATCTTTAGAACAAGGATATCCCACTTGTGACAAGCATGCTAGAAAACAGTATGTGCAGTAAGCTCAAAGATTAATTAAGGAAAAGCTTAGAGAGCAGAGACCGAGATAGAGATGAAGCGGAAGCAAGATTAAGAATCTGTAAGAACCCAGATCAAAATGGTAATAATAATTTATAATCTCTGAATGGGAAGATTTCTTTTTTTCTCTTCTGTTTTTTCTAAATTTATTATATTTTGATGGAAAAAAATGTTTTCTAAGTAATTCCCAGAGATTAAAATGATGCTATTGGATGGTATGCTATTAGGACTATGCTGCTAGGACTAGCATGCCTAGCGTGGGTCATCCTTGTTCAACCACCAAGATTAACTCACTCATTCATTGTATTCAGCAAATATTAACTAAATACCAAATACATGTATACCCTGAGGATATAATGTTAAATAAGATACGCAGAGTCCCTGCCCTCATAAGTTTAAAGTTTAATATTTCAAATAGTCTTAGAAGAAATTCTGGTTTGGTGTGAAGGGTCTCATGGTTTAGTCATGTGACTTTTACGCCCTTATCCTAGGCCCCAGGAAATGGCAGAAGTCCAAATTCTCCCTCCAGATTCCCCTACAGGAAAGTAGAAGGGAGAGAGAGGTAAGGATGTACCTCAACAAGTCCTTGTGTTAAAACTACGGAAGGCCGGGCACGGTGGCTCACGCCTGTAATCCTAGCACTTTGGGAGGCCAAGGCAGGCGGATCACCTGAGGTCGAGAGTTCGAGACCAGCCTGACCAACATGAAGAAACCCCGTCTCTACTAAAAATACAGAATTAGCCTGGCATGGTGGCACATGCCTGTAATCCCAGCTACTCAGGAGGCTGAGGCAGGAGAATCACTTGAACCTGGGAGGTGGAGGTTGCTGTGAGCCAAGATTGTACCACTGCACTCCAGCCTGGGCAACCAAAGCGAAACTCCGTCTCAAAACAAAACAAAACAAAACAGAACAAAAATTAGGAAAGCCAGGTTTGGTGCCCTTCTCTCACAAGTGGAGAGAAAAAGCAAAGCTCCTGGTCAAACACCAAGCAATAAATCAGAGAGGAGAAAATGAAGAGAGGTTCTCCTCAATGTCAGTGCAGATCTGTCCACCCAAACTGCATCTCTCCACCAGGAGTTCACACTTGTGTGCCTCCAAGCCATCTGCAACAGACAGGAAAAGAAGAAAAACAAGACAACTCCAGCAGCTACACTAGAAAAATAAACACAAGGCCGGGCACCATGGCTCATGCATGTAATCCCAGCACTTTGGGAGGCAGAGGCAGGTGGATCACAAGGTTAGAAGTTTGAGACCAGCCTGGCCAACATGGTGAAACCCCGTCTCTACTAAAAATACAAAAATTAGCCAGGCATGGTGGTGTGCGCCTATAATCCCAGCTACTTGGGAGGCTGAGGCAGGAGAATTGCTTGAACCCAGGAAGCGGAGGTTGCAGTGAGCCGAGATCACACCATTGCACTACAGCCTGGGCTACAGAGTGAGACTCCATCTCAAAAAAAGAAAGAAAAATAAACACAAAATAAATTGGGCCAGCATGTAGGATCTCTTTAAAGAGAGAATGGGTTATAATCCTAGGACTTTTAGAGGCCAAGGCAAGAGGATAGCTTGAGCCCAGGAGTTCGAGACCAGCCTGGGCAACACAGTGAGATCCTGTCTCAATTTAAAAAAGAGAGAGAGAACAGGGCCAGGCACAGTGGCTCACATCTATAATCCCAGCACTTTGGGAGGCTAAGGCAGAAGGATCACTTGAGCCCAGGAGTTCAAGGCCAGCCTGGGCAACATAGTAAGACTTCGTTTCTACAAAAAAATGAAAAAAAAGTAGCCAAGTATGGAGTGTGGTAGCAAGCACCTGTGCTCCCAGTACTTGAGAGGCTGAGCTGGGAGGCTCACTTGAGCCCAGGTAGTTGAGGCTGCAGTGAGCCATGACTGCACCACTGCTCTCCAGCCTGGGCAACAGAGTAAGTCCCTGCCTCAAAAAAAAAAAAAAAAAAAAAAAAAAGAAAGAAAAAGAGAGAGAGAACCGCCAGGACAGACAAAACCTAGACTGTAGTTGGGAAAGGAAAACAGGTAAGAGTTAAAAAGATGTCAATAAAATAGAAAAAAGGTAAATCGGAGAAGCCAATATTCTCTGCCTTTTTTTAAATTTTTGAGACAGGGTCTCACTATGCTGCCCAGGTCTCAAACTCCTGGGCCCAAGCAATCCTCAAAACACAGCCTCCCAAATAGAAGCAGATTTTGTTGGTGTGTCTTCCTCCATTTGTTTGCTCCATAATATTTGCTGAGCACCTACTGTGTGTGAGGGACACTACTAGATGCTAGAGATATAACAGTGCCCAAGAAATGTGGCCTTAGGCCCTGCCGTCCTGAGTGACCACCATTAAATAAACTGTTAACAGGGTCTTGTGAAAAGTACCATGACAGAGCAGCAGGAAGTACCACAGAGGCACACAGGAGGGGCCAAGGCCAGGCCAAAACTAAAATGAAGTAGTCCATGCCCTGATTCCAAACCCTGGGGCTGGGAGAAACTCAAGGGAGCTTATGCCCAGGTCGGGGGTAAAGATGACCAAAGAAGAAACACCAGTCTGAGATGCTATGGAGCTGGTACAGCCAATAGAAGAGGCAATTTCACAGCTGCCTTGGGCATCTCTGGAAGATTCTCCTACAATCACCCAAGACACTAAAGCATCTTCTCGGGTAAACTAGTTTCCATGATGGAAGAAAAACACACCCTATCCCGTCTCCGTCCTGCCCTACCCCCTTTCTACCAAGAACCTCATCCCTGCCTCGCCGAAACAATGTGTCCTTCCACAGAGGAAAGCTTTTTGTTTGTTTGTGTAGTGATCTGCTTCTTGGTTTGTTTGTTGCTGTACCCATGGGGACCCAGAGTAGAATTTCATGTGGGGCCTGTTCTTGCTACGCATGCCACCGCTCTGGCCTGGACTGAGGGACCAGGGCTTCTTTGAAAAACTAAATCTAAGTTGAGACCTCAAGGATGAGTAGCAGCGTCTCATTGGACAAATATGTCCTTATTGGGGGAAAGGAAATCAGGATGATCAGATCACACTACCATTAAATATTTGAGTCCACAACCTTCTTGGATTCCACGTTCACTAAGCAATCTTCTAAATATAATTCAGCTTCCCACAGGGAAGGAATGTATTGGTCAAGCGGACATAAACATCCTACTTACTGGCAGTTGTGGCTCTCATTATGAACTAAAAAACAAATGCCCTGACTTTGAGACTTCATCTCTTGTGAGTTGAACTGGCCTGAGTGAGCCCAGCAAGTGTGGAAGAGCAGACCCTCAGCAGTGGAAACTTCACCGAGAGATGGCTACCCCCAGAGAGAGGGCACCCTACCCCCGGGCCTCAATGTCCACAAGGCTCATCATTAGACATTTAAGGAAACTTTATGCATGTTTTTATTAATTTATGTGGCTTTTAAATAAACAATAAGTTACAGCTAGCAATCTATTAAACAGATTTAAAGGAAACCAAAATAGAATGTATGCATCCCATAAACTAATATGAAATTACAATTAGACAGAAAATAATTACTTTTATTAAAACCGGCTCTGCACAATATTCGCAGGAATCAAAGCCTGATCTTTTTCAAAAAGTTAACATTATTTTAGCTAAATGAATTCACAACCCTTATCACAGTGTATACGATCTGCATTGCTGTTGCCAATGTTTTATACTTTCTATGATTGAAATAGATGTATTCAAATACTGTCAATTGTATGACAAGAAAAACCTTAAAAGTTATTTCTTCTTCACAAAAACAGCAACAACTATGGAAGATAATGGGTTAATATTCTTAATAATCAAAGAGTTCTTAAAAAACAATTTTTAAAAACCTAAACCTATGAAAAAATTGGCCTAAGAAATTCACTAAAAAGAACTACAAATGGCCAAGAATACTAAGAAAAATATTCAGCCTCAACAGAAATCCAGATTAAAACAAGACACCAGATTAGCAAAGTTTTTTTTTAAGTCTTAATAAAAAAAGTTGTCAAGGATTTGTTGAAATAAGTACTGTCATACACTGCTGATGGGAATGTAAATTATTACAACTGTTTAAAAGAGAATCTTGGTAACTGAAAATTTTAAAGATTTAACTCTTTTTGTCATAGAAATTTATTCTAAAGAAATAACTAGACAAACACCCAAAGATTTGCATATATACAAGGATGTTCATCAGAATAGAAAAAAAATTGTAACCACTTACAGAATAGTGAAATGATTTATGAAACCATCATAAAATACTGAAGAATATTTAATAACATAGAAAAACATAATGTTAAATAGAGAAAAATAAGGAATAAAACTTTATACAGTATGATCAAATTTTTGTAAAAATGTGAGGTGGGTGTGTGTGTGTACATATGTGTGTGTATGAATTGACTAACCCTTTAAAAAAAAAAGACTGAAATGAAACACCTAAATTATTAACAGTGAGTAATCTAAAGGGTGGTATTACTAGTATTTTGTATTGATTTATCTAAACTTTTATCTCTGTTTTCTACATATGTTACACTGAATATCTGTTTGCTGCAAAATCAAGAGGAAAATATAAAACTTTCTTAAAACTGAAAGAAAAGAAGCTAGAGTTACTCTATTTAGCAGTTTTAAAATAAGTTTCCCATTAGAAAAGAAAGCTTCTAGAAAACTAAAGATACACAAAGAATAGAATTAATTCTTGGCCTTTATTATTAGCATACATTTAAATAGAATCTAATTACAATCACTAACTGAATAACAACATTTTGGTCAACAATGGACTGCATATATGGCAGTGGTCCCATAAGGTTATAATGGAGATGAAAAATTCCTGTCACGTAGTGATATCATAACCACCATGTTGTAGCATTACAGCATTACTCACATCACTCCCATGCTTGTAGTGATGCTGGTGTAAACAAACCTATTGCGCTGCCAGTCACATATAAGTATAGCACATACGGTTTTATGTACAGTACACAATACTTGATAATAATAATAAATGACTATGTTACCATATTGTGTTTACTATACTATACTTTCATTGTTATTTTACAGTATTCCTTCTACTTATATATGAAAAAAGTTAACTGTACAACAGCCTCGGGCACGTCCTTCAGAAGGCATTCCAGAAGAAGGTATTGTTATCATAGGAGACGACAGGTCCATGCATGTTATTGTCCCAGAAGACTTTCCAGTGGGACAAGCTGTGGAGGTGGAAGACAGTGATACCGATGATTCTGACCCTGTGTAGGCCTAGGCTAATGTGTGTGTTTGTGTCTTAGTTTTTAATAAAAACATTTAAAAAGCAAAAGATAAAAATGGAAAAGAGCTTATAAAATAAAGATACTTAAAAAAAAATTTTGGCTGGGCATGGTGGCTCACACCTATAATCCCGACATTTTGAGAGGCCGAGGTGGGTGGATCCCCTGAGGTCAGGAGTTCGAGGCCAACCTGACCAACATGGTGAAACCCCATCTCTACTAAAAATACAAAAATTAGCTGGGCGTGGTGGGGGCACCTGTAATCCCAGCTACTCAGGAGGCTGAGGGAGGAGAATCACTTGAATCTGGGAGATGGAGGTTTCTGTGAGCCAAGATCATGCCACCGCACTCCAGCCTGGGTGATAGAGTGAGACTGTCTCAAAAAACAAAACAAAACAAAAAAATTTGTACAGCTGTATAATGTATTTGTGTTTTAAACTGTTACTACAAAAATGTCCAAAAGCTAAAAAAATTAAGTTCATAAAGTAAAAATATTACAGTAAGAGGTTAATTTATTATTGAAAAGGACAATGTTTTCATAAATTTAGTGTAGCCAAGTATATGGTGTTTATAGTCTGCAGTAGTGAACACTAAAGTCCGAGACCTTCACACTCACCCCCCACTCACTCACTGACTCACCCAGAGCAACCTCCAGCCCTGCATGTTCCATTCATGGTAAGTGCCCTATACGGGTGACCATTTTCTATCTTTTATACCATATTGTTGCTGTATCTTTTCTATGTTTAGGTATGTCCAGATACACAAATACTTACCATTGTGTTACTAGCAGTCAGTACAGTACTGTGCTGTATAGGTTTGTAGCTGAGGAGCAACAGGTTACATCATATAGCTTGGTTGTGAAGGAGGCTGTGCCATCTAAGTTTGTCCAAGTATACTCTGCGTTGTTCTCACAATAAAGAAATCACCTAATGATGCATTCTCAGAACATATCACCATCCTTAAGTGACGCAGGACTGTATTTAAATGCTTATATACCAGTTGGTTCAATTAACAAAAGTATTTGTGCCTAAGACATGTAAGATTTTGTATAGAACCCCAAGATGAGTAAGACATAGACTTGCTTTCATACTAAAAAGTTAGAAGAACTAAGCTGCGTATACGAACAGTTATAGTGTTGAACAGGCTGTTCTGAGAACTGAATTTCTAATAACTGGTCCTATAAAGGCAACTACACAAGACAGCATAGAAAGCCGGAAAATCTGAATTATTCTCCCCTTGCAACTTTATCCGACAGAATTCCTACATTGCAAATCTTTCTTTCTACAATCCCCTAAAAGGACAAGGAGAAGGGCTTGGAGAAGTCATTCAACACCCACTCATTGAATAACAATCACCTGTAAACACCATGCTGTAACCCTGAATCTAAACGCATGTCTTGAATTTCCTCTTTCAATCCCCGAAGATTTAGGATAAGACCTGGGATGTGTGTATCTTTATTCACTTTGGGGGAAAATCTTTGGTACCAGTAGCTAGGATTTCTCAGCTACTTGTCTTTAATGAGTTAAAATAATTCCACAAAACTTGAAAGCAGGAAATTTCTCTAAAACGTGAAACCAAAGAATCCTGACACGACCTAACTGCCAGTCCTCAATTATATATCAAATGGAAAACTACACCGGTTCAATGAAAAAACAATGATTGGTGAGAAGTGTCCCCTTATTTAATGAAAAGATCTTTGGCAATTAACTCTGAGGCAGGCTAATTCCATCATCGAAAAATAACAGAGAAAAAAGAGAAAAGAGAGAAGACATGTTTTTATATTTCTCCTAAAAAACATCTTACCTTACAGCAAAGAAGAAACAGAGGCTGAATAAAGCCTGGGAAGATGGAGAAGACCAGCTGGGTATCAGTCCAGGTCTGTGTTTAACAAATGTTTCCAATGATGATTACATGATGGGTTCTCATAGCCACTGCTCAATATTTAAGTTTCTCATTACTGATCCTGATATTATTGTCTTTTCCCTCGAAAAATGGTAGGAGGTATTAACTGTACAAACATGGCCAAAAGCTAATGTTTCAAAGCACACCATGTGAGGACAAAAAGAAACAGAACCAACTCTGAAGCTGACAGTGCAAGAAGGAAACAATTCTAATCCCCCGGAGAACGTGAACACCATCGCTGCCAGGTGATTTCAGGGACTCTTTTAACACACAGTATCCTTTAAAACTCATATTCTCCATAATTAATCCATTTGTTCCTAAAATGATACTTAATCCCTGTAATGGATTCCAGGGCTTCCTCCTGCTGTTCTAACAGTAGACTTGATTATGCACACTCACTTCACAAATCCTGTTTCCTGCTCTGTCCTCCTTAGCCAAGAGATACACAGAAGGATAATAACAACAGCAACAACTTGTATTAGGACCTTACAGCGTGCACTGAGCTAAATGCTTTATGCACACTAACAAACATAGGAAAGAGGTACCATCATCGTTAGCCTCAAGATGAGGATTCTAAAGCTTAGGGGGATTGGAAAACTTGCCCAAGACCTCAAAACTAATAAGAGGCAGAATTAGGATTCAAACCTGGGCTGTTTGCATCCAGAGCCTACACCTTCCAACACCTGGATTCAGGGATTGGTTAAATCTAAGAGGAAGCCGCTGCATGTTCCTAAGTCGGTAAAGGCGCACTCACCTGCCCCATCAGGAGTGATGGTTCCCAGTTTCACGGCTAGTGGGTAGCCCATGTCTCTGTAATGCTCCAGCGCATGCCCGTTGCCCCCAGAGCTGTCAAAGAACCACTTTCCACACAGGACAGAGCCGTCAGTCAGATTCAACCAGAGGTTTTCTCGCAGGTCACATCTGGCACACTTCCAACCACTGGAAAGCCATTGGAGAGTAGTCAGAACAGCCAGAGCATAATTTTAAAAACTAACATCTAAGAAAACAGAGGGTTTCAAGTACACAGGTCACAACAAAGGCTCAGTGAAGTAACAGAGACTGATGCTTCCCCATTTTCTCCCCTCAAGACATTGTTGGCCGGG